>NC_086158.1:42656422-42956422 GCF_035149785.1 Candoia aspera
GATTACTTTTATTTAATTATTTTATTTAAACACACATATAAATCACGATCCTGGGGCATGCCAACACAGTTAACATTATTCATAATCAAGACTGACAATAAGCATGAAATACTTCCTAATATTCATCACCTAAATATCACAGCTACAGTCTCTTTTTTAATGGTTGCTATAACAGCTGTAGCCCTAATTATATATAGCTCAGTATTTTTCATAGATTATATTCCTTTTTAAAAAAAATAATTTTATTGGAAGTTTTAATATCAATAGTAAAAGAAAATATAAGCTGAATTCAGAAAGAAAAGAAAATAAGGAAAAAAAGATTAAGTTGTACAGAAAGAAAAAGAAAAGAAGAAATATTTAAAGAAGTAACTTCCAATCTTCATCGCAATACAAATTTACTAATTCATCACCCCCTATAAGTTTGCATGCAAGTATCTCTTCTTCCCATAACCCATCTCTTATCCATATGCAAATCCATAAATGATTAACATTTCAGTCCTGGTGTAAGCAAAATATCCATAAAGGAGTCCCAGATTTATACATACATGTCTTATTTTAACCTTGATCAAGCAAACCAACTTTGTACTCGTTCCTTTTGCTTCTAACAATCTTAATATTTAGTTCATTCAAATACTGTCATAGGATTTGATCTCTCTTCAATTTTTCTTTTTCCCATCTTAAAGGTTTCTTCAAGGCTTAAACCAACTTCTTTTTACATCCAGTAAGAAGTCCTTATCCGGGTCAATCTCTTGGCTTGTCATTTGTATTTCCACTTTAATTGTTTTCTCTGTCTTATTGTCCATTTTTTTTTATTTTCCAATATTTCTGCAAATTCTTTATGTTCTGATATTTATCAGGCAAAGTTTGTTTCATCTCTTTATCCTGTAAATCTTCCAAGATGTACTCTTTAACACCAAACATCATTGCTGAGATTGAAGCTATTTTTTGACCCCATTCTTCAAAGATCTCCTGAAGCATTTCAAATGTCATAGCATTTTCTGTCATTTTGCGAGTTGCAATACTGACCAAGACAAGAGGCAGGCTTTTCACTTTTTTTCCTTTTCCCTTGCTGCCTAGAATCTTTAGTCTCCCCTAGTGTTCAATTTCTGAAATCATAAAGTCTCAAATTTCTGTTATGATTTAGGATAGACTAAACAGATTAGTTTCCACAAAGGTGCTGTTTATTTGTAAAATTATTTCCAAAATCTTATAGCAAAAGTCTTAATATTCCATTATTCCAAGTTTGCCTGGTCCCTTAACTTTTATAACTTTTTAAAATCATTTTATAACTTTTTAAAATCATTTTATAACTTTTTAAAATCAAATTCTTATTTAGCTTTTTACCATTTATTCTAATTCTTTAAGTTCTTAAACTTATAGTTAATCTTTCTTTTATTCAAGAATGAAAGTAAACTCACCAGGTGGCTTTTCAAACTTGTTGTTTTGAAGATCTCTAATATCCTTAAAGTAGTTAAATAGGCAATTTCCGAAAGTGATCAGAAAGTGAGGTTAGTGAACTCAGTGTCCTTTAAAAGGCTCTACCATGGTTGAGAGCATGATGGTTCTCTTCTGTCCTGTTCAGACTATGAGGCAGCCAGGCAGAATTATTAGAAAAAACTCTTTATTAAAAACAACTATTAACAGTAATAGAGTTCTGGTGAAATAGTAAGCAAGGTAGTTCTAATCAAGACCACCCAGGCAATGACGGATGAACAGGCATGGCTGCAGGGTCAGACTGTGGCAGAACAGCAAGGCAGAATTCAGCTAATTCTCTGATTGAAGCTGTCAGACTTGGTAAAGCTAGAGTGCATGGCAAGGCAGAAAATGGGAGCAAGGATCTGTAAGCTGGCACACAGGTAAGGCTGGGCTGACACGTGGAGACTAGGTGAGATGAAACTGGATCCACTGGACAAGGCTTGACTCTGGAGACTAGGCTGGGCTTGGCAGGATCTTCTAGGCAAGGCTGAGAACTGGAGGCAAGGCAACACTGGACTGGAGATCCAAGGCAAGGCTGATAGCTGGAATCCAGGCTGGACTGCACTGGAGACTCGAGAGAAGACTGCAGGCTTGAAGCAAGACTGGACTGGACTGGAATTTCTAGGCAAGGCTGAGAGCTTGAAGCACAAATGGACTGGACTGGAGATCCTAGGTAAGGCTGGGAGCTTGGACCAAGACCGGACTGAACTGAAGATCTTGAACAAGGCTGAGGACTTGAAGCATGACTGGGCTGGAGATTTGAGACGAGGCTGTGGGCTTGGAGCGAGACTGGACTGGACTGGAGATCCTAGTCAAGGCTGGAACTTGGAAGCAAGACTGGACTGGACTGGAGATCCTAGGCAAGACTGGGGCTTGGAAGCAAAGCTGGTTGTGCAGGAGGCAATTCTGCGGAATCAGAAGACGCTGGTGCTACTTCCTCTCTGGCTACAGGTGAGGCTTCCAATGCAGGTAAGGACTCTTCTGTGAAGGCTGTGAGCTTGAAGGATCAGTTGTCTCCGGCAGCTTACTCTTTGTGCGTCTGCCTTTTATGCTGATACTTTGTGCGCCTGTTTCCTTCTGCAGCCAATCGGGCTGCCTTCTCCTTCGTGCACTTTTCTGCACACCTTTCCTGCACACTGATTGGAGGATTCAAAGCCTCCCCTGAAGTCTGGCCAATCAGCGTCTCAAGCTTCTCCCGCTCTGCTGAGTCACTTCTGAGTTTTGTTTTCCTGAGTTCTGCCTGGTAAGTTTCTGTTTCTCCTTCTGACTCAGGGGTTTCATTTTCTGAGTCAAAAGCCAGCTGAAACCTCACATCTTTGTCTCCCGGCACTCAAACCCATGGGAAACTGCTGTCCTGCAGTCTCCTCGTGAGAAGCAGCTGTCCGGATCTCCCATCCTCTCCTTATCCAGAGACATTTCATGGGATCAGTCTACTTGCCAGTCCTTCAACCTTAGCTGCAGTCGTTGTCTCCACTCCTTCGGAGACATCTTAGCTCACCATTCCTCACCCAGAAGCTCCGATAGATTATATTCCTGACTCAATATTTATTTGGAGTAGAAACAGGACATATGCATGCCTGAGGGAGAAATCCAAGATGGTCCCACATATATACAGAACACAACTTCATTACATTTAGATTCTCTAATTTGCAAGGATGGTGACCTATTAAAATAGGATTATGTTGCCAGATGTTCTTCTATGTTTGGGGGGATTTTCCTGATTATTTTGGTCAGCAATCTTCCTTGTGTGAAAGCTGTTATCTGGAATTTGGAGAAGAATCAGACCAGTAGCACACTTACTCCCAAATTCCCCATTTCATAGGGCCAATTCATAATCTTGATAACGTGAGTATTCGACAATGGAAAAAGGAGAATGACAAACAAAATGGAAGACTGAGGCAAAATCTGACTAGTTTCAGGCTACTGTTCATGTAAGAGCCTACTTTAACCATGATGACAGCAAATTTCATCACTACATATTAGCTTTATGTGAACTGTAACTGAACAGAAAATGCTTACTGCAATTAGTGACATAAAAGAACAACTGAAGGCTGCAGGACCATTTTGCAATATACTTTGTGGATAAAATTGTTCACTTAACCACTGAAATTAATTCCATGGCTATCACAGAAATAGCTCAAAGCTCTTTACAGCTCCTTGAAATACACTTTTTTCTAAACTATGTTCCCAAACATATTTTTATTTGCTTTTGTATTAAAGATATGCAGTATCTAGACAAGCATAAAAACACTAATAACTACTTTCATAGTTGCACATTATTTATATGAAGTACAAATTAAGTTGGATCATATTAAAATGTGAACCACATTTCTTTACTATCTTACCTCAGAAATCAGAAAAATAATTCAAGCACAGGTAAACTCCTTTATAAAAGAAATACTTTCTCCTTTTCAGACCCAGCTTCTCTGATGAACATTTCCTCCATGTGGCCCCCTTCGGAATGCTGTCTTCGGAAAGTTGCGCTCTCTTCTCAGAGCTTTTGGAAAGAGAAGGAAGTTCTCTGGCCTCTCTTTCCAAAAGCTCTGAGAAGACAGTGTAAGCTTCCGAAGTCTGCACAGACTTTGGAGAGCTGCCCCCACTTTCCAAAAGCTCTGAGAAGGGAGTGCAACTTTCTGAAGACAGTGTTCTGAAGGGAGTCACCTGGAGGAAACCTTCGCCTGAGAAGCTGGGTCCGAAAAGGAGTCAGCAAAGACAGCAAGGGGCTTCTGCACTGCCTGCAGTGGATGGGCAAAAAAGGTGAAAAGTCAGTGCAGGGAATTGGGAGAGAAGGCAGCTGGGTGAATGAATGCAGGCTGGGGCGGCTGTAGGTTCCCGGAGTGGCTGGGCTGGGCCGGCTGGGCCGGGTAGAGCTTCCTGTGGCAGCTTGGGACAGCTGGGCTGGGGCGGTTGCAGTTTCATGCTTTGCTGCGGCTCAGGAGCTTCTTGCAGCCACAGAGCCATGCGGTTCTGGGTCCGCTTGCTGCCCTGAAAGGAAGGGTGCAGGGTTTCCAAAAGGGCAGAGGTGGGGGGGAGGTAGGTGGGTGGGGGGAGTTGAAGTACCCCTGCAGTCGTAAGTGTAGATGGGCTGCCAAGCACCCAAATTTTGATCACGTGACTGCAGGGGCACTGCAACGGTCATAATTTCCGGCACAGGTTGTAAGTCCATTTTTTCAGCGCGTCATAATTTTGAATGGTTGCTGAACAAATGATCATTAAGTTAAGACTACTTGTATGTGTGTATTACATATGTAAAATATTTAACAAAAGATGTAAATGGGTGGAAGATAATATTTTGGTAACCACACAAACTGTGATTAAAAGATCTGACTGTTCTCCCAGGCCTTGGAGTAGGGTGGATGGAGCCCCCCGTTAGATGTATTTGTCACATGTTGCATATGTTTTGATGTTAGTTGTCTGGATTTGCCATTTTGTTTATTTTCTTTGCTGCATTTTTTATTTATCTTATTATATACACATGTATTTTTTATACTGTGAGCTGAAGTATAAAAGTATACTACCGCCGAAGTCCAATTAAATGAATAAATAAAATTCTCCCTCAACTAACCAAAATGAAAGAAAAAATACAAAGCAATGTCTCACTCTAATTATGCTGAATAAATAATATTTTATTTTAAAGTGGTAACATTTAACTGTACAGACAAGTGTTTACCTGTCCAAATGTTATGTCTATATGCAAAATCTTGAAAATCTAAGTTATTAATAAATTATAACTTAAGAAACTATTCATCATGAGGCTTTGGAACATTTAACTACAAGGATTGAACTACCTTTTAATTCTTATTCCCTGCAAAAAAATGCAGTATTTCTGTTAAGTAATAGCTGATATGGAATGATGCAAGAATCATTTATTTTAATGATACTTGAAAGCTTATCCAAGTTCATTTTTATATTAAAGGGACAGTTTATATGCAAAAATCAATCACAGCTCTACAGTTTTGTGCCTCCTGGTCTGAACTAGAAGATACCAATAACTATGAATTTGTATCCTTTCTGAACAGCTTTCTGAAATGTGAAATAAACAACGACAATCACTCTGAACAGTGATTTACCTCTTTCCGTTTCTGAAGGAGCAGCTCCAGTCTTTCATTAGCTCTTTTACCAATCATTTTGTTTCTCTCAGCTTCATACTGTCTTTGTGTATTATCCTGATGAATACTCAGGTTTAAGGCAACATTCACAAGAGCAGTCATAAGCTTCATAGCTAGGAAAAATGCACACAAACAAAAATCAGCTCTTTTTTCCATGCCTAAAATAATTTAAAACAAACAAACAAACAAACAAACAAACCAGGATTGGAATATATTCTCTTTCCTCCCTTGCCCTAAATATTACATTCACTATACAGTACTATCAAATAACTAGACCCAGATGTATTCAGTACTTTATATAAATTTTATCATTCCAGTTATGGACACAAGATAGCACGGTCTATGGGTATGCATGCTGATCTTCTCTCCAAGATGTAGGGAAGAGATCAGACACATCTGTTTAGTGGTAAACCAGTTTGGTGGTACATCCAAATGTGGCAAATTTATTTGTTCAAAACCATGATTTACTCACAAACAGAACCAAATCAGGTTGCATTTCTGAAACAATTATTTGCTTAATACTAACTAGAAACATATGTTTCTGATCTACTTTCCTTGAAGTAAAATATAGGTATAAAATATAACAATCAATCAGAATCTGTGTAATTATGTCTTACAGCAGTATATAAATCAACAGAATCAAGAGAAAGTCTCCCTGCAAATCCCACATATAATATTAGAAGCACTGCAATTTTATGGTTTATTTATCCACTGTCTGTGGAAGTGAAGCAACAGCAATTCTGGCTTATTGTTGTCTGTGAACTAGTTCAGTATGTAATCCTAAAAGCTTATACTCAAGTTTTCACACCAAAAAACCACAGAATTTGCTGATATATATTCATTTAGCCTGAGGTTCCCATTAAAACTGCATTGATTAGTAACAAATAATAAAGGTATCAGTCCTCTTCAGGATTCATGAGAACCCATGCAGGAGTTCAACTTGAGCAAGACCTAGTTTGCACACACTGGACCAAATCTACCATTTTCTCATTTCCCACCCTCAGTCTTCATACATTCAGCTGGAAGTCAGAAGGAGACCTGAACCTGTATTTGTATTAACAATCCACACAACCTGCATTCCTGCTTTATCTAAGGCTTGGTTTGTGCAGACAGCTGAACTCAAATTCAAGGAAAGATGGGTACAACCCTCTAAAGCCTCTGACTTCTATGCACTGAAGAGACAGAAACAAAGGGATGGGGCTGCATGTACAACTTTCTTCTCTATTCCATCTGTCTAATTAAATATTGCTATTGTTACTTTACAATCTGATCACCAGCAATTATTTTCCAGAGTTACTCTAACCATTCATTTCAATGGGGAAAAGTAAAATCACTTTCCTCTGGGATATTACCAAGATTAGGGAAACTTATTCCCTGCATAGCAATTATTTCACTTCTGAGAGAAAGAAAGAGAGAGGGAGAAAGAGAGAAATATATTTCCTTGAATGCAAAGGACTAAAATTTCATTTGGACTTTCCCCTGAAACAGTGGAAAAGTCCACTTCATCCAAACTAGTTTAGATGAAGCAATTAAATTTACATTATTTTACACTAATTTTATGAGACTATTCAAATTAATATTACTTGTGGAATGGTATCAGTTGCTTTAATTTATGTAATTCATATTACACAAACAACATACAATGAAGTAATTTTATACTTAATAGACACTAAGAAGTAACAGACAAGTCCTTTCCCCAAGTGGTCCATTAAAAAGAAGTATGACTGGACATAAAAAAGATTTTTTCAAGGTTCATTTGTACAATATCATATCAAGAAATGTAATACAGGACAGGTTTATAAAGAGAGGTATTGATTCAGTTTTATGGCTTTTATAGTTCTACAGAAAAAGAAAGGCAAATAGATTAAAAATAAGTGACATGCAAAACCATTTTTGTTGGAGTGATCTTAATCTGCAACACCTTGTTTCCCCCAGAACTAGCTGATCCAGGCATTTCTGTAAGTGTACTGTTTCAAACTAGAACAATTATACATTTCTTCTGAACAATTCACATATGAAAATACATATTCATTTCCCCTGAATAAATTGTCCCAAAGATAATAAAGATCAATAACAATACACAAATTTGTCACAATGTAAACATGCATTGTTTTGTGTGCTTTGTCTTTAAAATGTACCTACCAGCAAGTGTACTGGTATGTCTGAAAGCTCGAACCTGCGAATCTGACAAACCAGTCAGAAGTGAGATCACTGTGTCCATCATATATTCATCATAGATGATGCTATATTGACATTGTCGTATTAGTACTCCTATGAATTCACAAAAATTTGATCGGAACTTTTTCCACTGTGGCCCAGGCATGGTAAGTGGATAGTCACCACTGTCCTGAGGGAAGATGAAATGCACATACTATTTTTAAAAAAACATGCTTAAGTTTTAGTCAGCTTGTCTTCTAACTAAAATATGACATTTTAGTGCAGCTTAAATTGTATCTGAATGACCAAAAACTTGTAATTGCAAATAAAGGTACATTGTACTGATAATCAGGAAAATAGAAGTGATGAACATGTCATACATGAGGATTATTTTTTTAAACACACAGACATGTGGAAAGATATGCAAAAACATTATGTGTATGAAACAGTTTCTGGTGGTCTGTGTCCAGAATAAAATACGCCTCTCTGGGTGTAAAATTTATGTTTCAGGCAAAAGTGTTTCAGGATGGGGAAAGCAGGAAATGGCAATGTCATCAACAACAGCAAAGGAAACAGAGAAAGGAAGGCAGTAGAAAGGCTGGGGAAGGACAACTGAGCTAACTGGATATGCTATGTTTGACTTCAAGGATGGAGTTGTCAAGGGGCTTAAGGGAGCATCTATGTCACACCATCCCCACCCTTGAATTCAAGCATAGCATATCCAACCAGTCTACCTACCCCTCCCTCTGATTTTCCCAGCACTGCTGGGATATGCTACTCTTGAATTGAAGGATGGTGGTACCATAAATTCTTTAAAAATATATTAATTCTATAAATAACTAGATAAGTTAAAGCAGCTAAGAGGAGGTACAGAAACAAAGACACTAGGAAGACTGGTGGGCATACAGGCACACAGATTAGGCAAAGGAGAAAGGGAAAGCTCATCAAACTTATCCTTCATGCTCTGAATGACCTCTGCAGGGGTTTGGAGTTGAGGGGATGGCTGAAGCTTGGAGCAACCAAAATGTTTTGGCTTGGCTAAATTGCAATCTGAACTACGGTGTGTTCTCTTCAAGTTCAAAACAAAATTGTCCTATTTTATGGAGATCCCTCTTTGCATGGGGATACAAGATAGAATTAGTATTTCCAATTCAATTATACTGTATTACATATGATCTTTTGATTTTTATATCTAACCTTAGTTTCATTGTCTAATGGTGTTTTTATGATTTCCAAGAGCTCAGTTATTTTATCTTTTAAATGTCGGGTAAAAGACTTGAAATGCCTCTATATTTTAGTTGGCTATATTACTACAACATGCTCTATGTGGAGGTGCCTATACAGACCACAGGGCTTCAATTTGAATGAAGAATGCAGTCGCCCAGTTGGTAGCTGGCACTGGTGCTAAGAGCATGTTTCACCTGTGCTCCAGGGACTGCACTGGCTTCTATCAGCTTCTGAACACAATTCAAAGTGCTGACTGTTACCTATAAAGACCTATATGGCTCAATGAAAAGATAATTGTGGGATGTTTTCATCAACTGAAATTGATCCAACTGATTTATATGTCCTGGAAAAAAATGTTGGCAATTCCTCATTTCCATAAGGTATGGGGGGTAGAGGCCCGTATGCAACGCTGTTTAGAAACAGCACTTATTCTGTGAAATTGATCTGCAGAAATTTGATCTGCCCCCCAGCCTTTTGAAAATTGAATTATTCTGAAGGGCCTATGTTAAATAGGATGCCTTGTTGATTTATTTATGGTTTTATGTTTTGAATTGTATTTTCTCTTATTTTAATTATATCATGGATATTTTAAGTATACAGTCATCTGCGAAGAGTCTCCCAACTGTGGCTAGTATAGATTTTATTAAATAAATAAAAAAGTATTAAAAGATTGACATGTAGTCCTTGTTTAGCGACCACAATTGGGACTGGCAACTCAGTTGTTAAGCGAAGCGACTGCAAAGTAAAACTGTGACTGTGCTTATGATCTTACTTCAGTTTTCTTTCACTTTACAGACTGTGAAGGTCGTAAATGCGAGGACTGGTCATAAAGTTACTTTTTCATCACCGGGGGTTACTGTGAACAGTCACCAAATGAGGCAATCACAAAACAAGGACTATCTGTATTTGGAAAAAAAATGGAATTCTACTTCTAGGATTTGTATTATATTTTATCCATTTTGAGATAAACCTATTTCCAACTTAGAGCTATTTAAATAGAAGCTAGATCTGTATTTTGTATCTGTATTTTGATGTGTGATATCACAAAGTAGTAAAGTAATCTGTATACTTCTGTGCAACCCTGTGATTTGAAACTTGACATAGTCCATGCTCTCTAAACTCATTTTTTCTTATAAACAACAGTGGTTGTTGGCACAAAAAAGATGCTTTAAAACTTGCATGGAATATTGTTCACAATTTAACTTCCAGGTGACATGGATTTGAGTCCTGAACTTGGTATCTGAGTATGTCATTTGGGACAGTAAAAAGCCAAAGCAATAAGTTAGCATCTTAGAAGAATCATGTGCATTATTTGGCATTCCTCAACTCCTGGGTAAAAAGAACAAACTTCAATGAATTAACATTTACTGGTGACTTCATATACAAGTACATGAAATATTCTTGGCAAGAATACAGAAATATTTTGCCATTGCCTTCTTCCAGGATTTTTTGTTTTTTGTTTTGGCTGCCCACTCTAACTTACAGCCCTCTAACTTCTTAGTATCCCATCTGGTTCTCATCAGATCTGTAGCTGTCTAAGAAGCAGTAAGGGGAAACAGAGGACCTGAGTTTAATTAACATTCTTGCATTTAGTGCTAACAATAAGAAAACTCCATCAACATGGAAAGCATATTTCTAATAGTATGTTCCAAAACAAATTAATATTTAATTTGTATTATTTATAATTATGATCCAGAAAATTAATTATTTGGGGGCTAAAAGGAAATAAACATGACAGACTGTCATTCTATTTTTTATATGGAAAGGTATTTGAAAGTTTCTTTCATTAGACTAGATATTTCTGACATCTAATAGTATACTGTATCTGGGCATTTGGGGTTATTTACATTTCAGGTCGGGACATAAGCAGAGTTAAGTATCATGCAGTAGTAATAAAAAAGAGGATTGTATATATGAAAGCTGAGAAATTTCCCACAAAATATAATTTTCACCTTTAAAATTCACATTGTACTAGAACCTCTTGACACTCCTATACTAAGTTGTCTGGCATCTAGAGAGATTTTATTTTAGCCTGCTCATGACAAAAAAAATTGTACCACAGAATTTTCTAACCTCTTCTATGCTGCATATGTGTATATACGCACCCCACTACTTTTGCTGAACTTGCATTTTTTATACAGATTACTGAATTCATCAACTTTTTAAACAAAAAGAAAATGGTTCAGGTTTTTGTTAAATGTTGAGCATATAGTGACCTTTTAAAAGAAAAAAGCTCTCTTTCCATTGTATGTTTCCTTGAAAGAAAAAAGTATCCACTCTGTCCTGACATGGTACCTGAAATAATCAGCCCAGAAAAGTGGTGATTGTTTTGCTAAAAATTCCAACTATTTGTTAAGGTATTAACTTTGTCAATGCATATAGTATTTCACAAATAACATATCTGATAGTTTCTCATCATATGAGCTACAGGTAGAAACATGAAAACAACAGAATATGTAAATTTAATTGCTTCATCTCCCATTCCTAGACTAGAGAAGTTGTTCCAAAAGCTTTCTGAAGAAGGTAAATTTAAGGAGAGATTTAATACTGATAAATAATACTGTAATAAAGATTTTTTTAAGGAGAGATTTTTATTTTTAGGGCAGGAAGTATATTATGTGTTCTGGAAAGAAGTTTCAGACAGATAGGGCAGAAAAGGAAAAATGGTAAAATCATTGTAAGTTAATAGGAGATCTTCTAATACCTGAACCATGGATCCAAATTAGTTATTTCACAAGAAAAAAATATAGTAAAGTACAAAAGAAGAAAAACAGTGGGGTAGCTGGCCAGTGAAATGCTTTGAAGCTTATCAGAATCTGGTAGGCAACTATCAACATTAGGATTTAAGGAGATATCATAATTGGTAAAAACATGAAATGATTAAATTTGTTTGGAAGAACGCTGGATTAGGGCTCAAAGCTCTTCAGATCTGAGCATAAAAAAAGCATGGCAGAGCAATTATGTAGTACCTGACTGCATATCTTCAAATAAAGTGTGACTTTTCCTGTGATCATGTGTGAACTGCAGAGAACTGCAAAATCCCAGGAAAAGACATGGCTTTTTAAAATATTTGCAAACAGGTGCTACGTAAGCACCTCCATGTGCTCTGAAGCACCAATTTGCACTCAAATTGGAAGCAAAGAACTGCCCGAACAGGTAGAAGATCATGAGAAAATGGAAACTCAGATACAAGACTGTAATAGTGAAGAACAGGATGGCAAGGGTAAGATTCACAATTTTGCCCAAGAAAGAGAGGGAAAAAACACTATATTTAAAAACACTATTTAGAAATATTGTCAAGGGAGAAAAAAATTATTTGGTGATTAGCTGAATATGTTGAATTGGGATGAAAAAAGACAAAAATTTCATGCCTGATCAAATAGTTGACAATGACAAATGACTAACAGCCAGTGGCGAGTGCAAGGAGAGTTATCTGTGACATGTGAGCTTCAGAAAACTCTGAAATTTTCAAGCCAATTTATCAGAGAAGCACTTGAAGTTAAGAAACTGCAAGAAAGAGATATAGAATTGAATGTTATCAGCATATAAAAATATTTAAAACTGTGGGTTATGATTAGGTTACCCAAGAATAATCTGTCTGGATGTGTGTGTGGATTCCTTTACTTAGTTCTACATCATACCTCTCTACTCCAGAACTGTTGATAACAATGTTGAAATAATAAACAATAAAATATCTTCATAAATAAAGCCAGGTCTTCAACACAAAGAACAAATGAACAAATCAGCAACACAGAAAAAGAAGTAACCAGATACAAAGAGGCACCAATAGATGGAAGAGAAGAATTATCTTCAGTGGGATATTGAAAGAGGAATAATACAAATAGGAATAAATTGTATTCTAATAGGTCCAGTAAGATACCAAACTGGGATCTACTAAACAGCCCACTATGGGTACATAACCTCCAGTGCTTAACTTAATGTTTGCCAAACTTCCCAAATCCTCTGCAAGCAAGCAATTCAACTTCCCATAAGAAAGGACTAGCCTTTCCCTGACAGCCTACTGCTTGAAGATGAGAGAAGACTGTGTCAGGAAACTAAAAAGAAGTTAGCAATAAAAGAGAGAAGAGAGAATAGATAGTTGACCCACCACTTGCTTTAGCCCCATCTACCACTGGCATATGTCATCCAACAGATCTCAAAATAAAATCCTTGATGGAACAAAACTTGCCCACTTCTATAACAGAACAAAAAGTAGTATTTGATGTGTTGTCCTACCAAATTTACACTTCAGTCTCTTAGTGCTTCAATAGGCTGTTTTAAAAACAGATTTTAAAACAACAGCAGGAGCTTCTTTAAGATAGGGCAAGATAAGCAAGTTTTGGTGAGTGGTGGCAGAGGTATAGAAATGTCAGAGTGCTTCTATCATAACAAAAACTATAGGGCTTAATACAATCTATGTATGTTTACTGAAAAACAAATGGCTCTTTACACTTAAGCTAACCATACAGAAATTAATGAGACTATATTAAATCTTACACATTAAATCATTAAAGATGTTTTCATAATATTTGAATTAATTTGTGTTCACAACTTGCAGCTTATTCTATAAGAAAATATTACAAGTATGGTAGAAAAAATACATATTTTATATACCAAATTTGTAGGCTATAATTTTAATTACAGAACTCCTTGATGTATTCTTTAATTGCTGTTAGGTCTTTATTTCTCCAAAACAATACTTGAATTTCTTTTCCCACACCCACTCCTAAATTTTGTTCCTCTAAATATTCTACAAAAAAATTATTTCTACTGCTAGGGTGCAATCCAGGAAAAGTAAAACAAGCTTAATTTGAGGCAATTTCAAAAAGTAATGAAATCTATGTTTAAATCTGTCACTGAAATTAGTCTGACTTCAAAGTTCTGAGCCATAACCACTGCTCATGTCTCTTAAGAGTCCACTCCTTTTTCTTGTTTTACCTACAAGGATACGTAATTATGTTTTCATACAATATAACTCCTTAAATAGACCACATAATCAGACTAAAGCTCTCTTCATGACCGATTTTACTTAAGCTTAAAATATATTTTGTGCATGTCCAGTACTATACCTCATCAAATTCTTCAGTCATTTTCCTGATAATTTCTGCATTTTGCATGTTTCTAAACATTTCAATCCGCACAGTGCCTGAAATAAAGTAGGTAAGCATAAATATGTTTTATTATATTTAAAGATATCTTTATTTTGAAAATTTTGAGCATACACAAACACGTTAAAGGACATAACGGCAAATGAGTAAGCATATAGGATTTTCTTTCCCTATTTACATCTAGCAGTCAATTACAAAATTTGATGTTATTAGTCTGTTTTTCTAGAAAAGATTGATAATTCATTCCACCAACAGAACATAAAGGGGAACTTACATTTGATGAATGTTACTCTTAGGTATTAGATAGCAGTGGGACACTAGGGTATATTATCTGCCTATTTACCTACAGAGGATAAATATCTATAGAGGATATAGAGGCATTAGAAAGATCAGGTTTTGTTAACCTTCACCCACATTTCAGGAAAATTATGCTTCTTTCCATGACTGGGCTTATAATGGAAGGAAATAAAATATGAAGGATACTAGTTTAAAAATATTGTTTGAACTTGAACTTACAATGTTTTAATTTGGAAAGAACTTTTGTATACTGTAAATAGAGCATCTGAAAACTTTTTAATTGAGAGGTTGAGTGCCCAAAACAAACCAGGTAACAGAGCTATTTTTAGTGTTTTAGTGTTACTAATGCCATCCTACAGGTAGAAATAGGTATAGTTTCATTGGATGCCAGAGCATGGTTCCTTCTGGCTAAAGTTAATTATGTTGCCTATAGGTTTAGCCCCATTAATATTTAGAGATCATTTTAAGTAATCTTGGCTAAAAAAAGCCTTAGACAAAATTAAATTGTTGGGCTTCTCTATGGAATGTGCTCATTAGGATTTGATGATGTCCTAACAGTGAGAATCACACTGAGACGAAGAGTAGTTCTCTAGTGTTTATTACTGCTACATAAACAGAATCCTAACAAACTGAATAAGCATGGGAAAACCCCAGACATATAAACCACAAAAGCTAAGGCGGGCCTGATCTGTGTCTCTTTGAATGGCTGCTTAATTCCTCAGTACTACACATGCGTTTTCCACCCTGGATGGGAGCCCCTTCCTGCTCGCCATCATTACTCATGACAGATAATGCTAGAACCACCCTGAAACAACAAATCTGGGATATAGATCTCCAAACAAATTTAGGTAAGGTGCTACACCCCAATATCTGTCATTTTCTTCCGGAACATTTGTTCCAGCATCTTATCTATCATCTATCACAATTTTGAAATTCCGTAAAGCTTTCACTTTAGCCACGCTGGACGCACTGCCCTCAGCAGTCCTTTTTGGATGTTTTAAGGCTACTCCTATGCACCTTCGACTATGTCCCTGTGGTGACGGCTCAACAGAAACCCTAAGCCACATGTTGCTATATTGTTCTCTATATAAGGATTCTAGACAGATCCTTATATATCCATTATTGAAGAAATTTCCAGGCAGGGAGAGTGTCTTCTATCTAATGTTACTTCTTTCGGACGAGGACCCAAAAATATCCTCCCAGGTTGCCCAGTTTTGTGCTACCATCTGCACAATATGCCGCACCATCACTTAGATTTTGAATTTCTTAACATAGTATTTTATTTCAATTCATTTTAGTTTTTTCATTCTTAATTAATTTTGGATTGTAGAATATTAATTGCTTTTGTTTTTATATATATGTATTAATGCAAGATTGTCACTATTGTATAGTTTCATTGTGTCTTTATTAGGGCTGTAATAAACATGATGATGAAGAACTAGGTAACAGAGCTATTTTTAGTGTTCCAAGCTCAGAATACCCTGTACTCCTGGTATCCCACCTAGCAACTTGGGAAGCAAAACATGCTGTAGACAATTCCTTTAGTGACCAGGTCTTGACTTCCATGTTTTCCAACATGTCCTAAGTGCCTGGCAATACACTACACATAATGGGATAAGGGCAAGAGCATAATGGCTTGCAAAGCAGATTTTAGATTAAAGACCCTAGCTTGCATAGAAAAGTATGCACATGCCTGGGGTAAATGTCCCAAACTGACTAATATTGTTCTTACCATTTATAGGGAATGCTGTATGTGGCCCAAGCACTTATAAAGCTGGGAATTTAGTCTACCAATTTCTCCATTTTATGATGAATTATGTAAACATCTCAATTGACTAAGACCATTGTTATCAGGGAGAGCTGGTCCCACAAATAACCTGGCTCCATGCCATAGAGAGTTTTATAGGTAACCACCAGCACTTTGAATTGAAGCATATTGCCAACCTATGCAGCTCACAGAGCAGAGGTATCACATGCACAGGTCAAGAAGTGCCCATATCTGCCTACACTGCTGCATTTTGTACCAACTGCAGCTTTTGGATATTCTTCAGCGGTAGTCCTATGTAAAGCAAAATACAATAGTTCATCCAGGAGGTGATTAAGGCATGAGTGACAGTGAGCAGAGCCTCTTTGTCCAGGAAAGGGCACAACTGGCACACAACACAAAACTGTGCAAAGGCTTTCCTGGTCATCTCTCAGCATTAAGGTATCATCAATATGCTGATGATACCCAGTTGTAGATCTCTGCCCTCGTCCAAGTGAAGCTGTCAATATTATCTCCCAATTTCTAGAGGATGTGAGGTCTGAATAGTGAATAACAGGTTCAACCCTGCCAAGACTGAGTGCTTATGGGTTCTGGGGCCCCTGGATCTCGGACTGGAGTGTTTCCATCTTTGGTTCTGGACAGGGTGACACTGCTTCATTCAGTACTGATGTGCAATCTGTGGATCTTCCTGGACTCACAGCTCCTGCTCAAAGAGTAGGTGGCAGCTGTGGCCAGGGGGCCTTTGTACAATTGTGTCTTGTGTGCCAGTTGTGCTCATTCCTGGACCATAGCTTAGTAACCTCCTGACTGATCTATTGCAATGCATTCTACATTAGGCTGCTCTTGAAGACTATCTGGAAGCTTCAGTTGATCCAGAATGCAGCAAAGTGGGTATGACATTGCTACTCCCTGAGCTGCACTGGCTCTCAGTAGGCTTCCAGGTGTGGTTCAAGGTGGTAGTTATTACCTTTAAAGCCCTACATGGCATAGGACTAGGTGACTTGTGTGTCTGCCTTCCCTCAAGGATTTCTGACTGCCCCACATGCTTCCATAGGGAGGGCATGGTCCAGGTTCCTTCTTTTGAACTTGGAATCTCATGGGACCTTGGAAGCATGCCTTTTCAGTGACTGCCCCTGTGCTCTGGAGTGATCTGCTCCCCAATATAGAACAGACCCCAATTCTGCTTTCCTTTAGAAAAGCCATTAAGGCCTGGCTTTTTCCCCAGGTGTTTGGGTCCAGTTGAGTGGAGTCCCCTTTCATTGTTTAATTATGTTTCCTCACCATTTTGTATTTTATATATGGGTAGTTTTTTTAAATATTATGTCTGTGGGGGAGTTGGTTTATTGTTTGTTTTTGCTGTATGCCGCCCAGAGTCACATTGTTTGAATTGGGTGGCCCTATAAATCCATTAAATAAATAATAAATAATGAGGTTAGATTAACCTCCCAATGAAATAAATGGAAAGCGGATGTATGTAAAGGATATGGTATTGCTTGAGTTAAGTGAAAACACTTTTGTTATAGAGTGCAATAAATTATATGGTGGATTTATTTTTATTTATTTATTTATCAAACTTATATGGTTGCCCATCTTAATCAAATAACTCTTGTGTGGCTAGGAAGTTATAAAAATAAAAACATGATAAAAATTGTAAAAAGAACAATAAAATTATGTTAATGAGAAGCACAAAAAGGATTTTTGGTGCAATGATGAAGTGAAAGAGGCTGTGGGTGAGGAAAAATGTATAAGAGAGAATGCTGATAAAAATGAATGATAAAAATATACTACATAATGGGTATATAAGATAGTTACAAAGAATGTAGAGAATGAGAGTATCCATTGTTTATAAGGAATATTTGATAATGCTAGAGGTTTGTTACTGAATATCTGAGAACTTTGGTACACAGATGATGCTGCATTGTTGGCTAAGAATGATTTATAGCAAATTGTGTGTGCCCTATACGACAAGGATATGGATTAGATATGTATGCACTGCAAAAAGGATACTGGTGGTGGTTGTTCACTTTATTTTCTCTATCAAGCATGATTGCAAAATATGGTAAATTAGAGCAAGTAGACAAATATATGTCCTTGGTACAATGTTTACCAATGACAGGAAATGAAGAAATTTTAAGATGTGAAAATGTTGGCAGAAAGGTAGTAAAACTTCTGTTTCTCAAGAGAAGCAAAAGTAACTGATTCCAACCAATTTGTTTTATTGAAGTGAGAGATGGGAATGTCAAGAGAAACAAAAATACAGTGAGAATTAGTTCCTCAAGAAATATTTAGCAACAAAATAAGAGATATAGTTGGGAATAAATGGTACTAAATAAATGTGAAAAAGGAACTAGAGCTTGCAAGGGAAGTGAAAAGCAACAAGAGTTGGGGTTAAGCTTTTTTGGCTATTTCAGCAGAAATAAAAAGATGAAAAAAGCTATGGTTTCACTGCTAACAGAGGGTAGGATAATCCTGGTAGGATTGTGACAGGTGACAAGAGGAGAGAATAAGTGTCAAAATTCTGTAACAAATTATTAAAAAATAGTTTTGTGAGCAAAGAATGTAGTGTTTGCAGGAATCAGCATGGGTTTCTGAAAAATGAGTCATGCCAGATCAACCTGATATTTTTTGATGGAGTGACCAATTTAGCTGACCATGAAAATGTAATGGATATAGCATCTTGACTTCAGTAAAGTATCTGAGTTTTCATGAGATTCTAGTAGGCTGAATTATACTACCATTAGATGGATACAGAGTACTCCAGGGCTCTATTCTAGGCTGTATGCTGTTCAACATATTTATACATGATTTGGATCAGGGGAGGAAAATATAATTAAATAATTTGCAGATGACACACTGATAGGGGGGATAGCAGAGACCTAACAGAACAGTATCAGGAGGTTGTTGACAAGTTAGAATATTGAACAAAAATCAGCAAGATGAATTTCAGCAGGGACGGATTCAAAAACAAAGGGCATGAGTATAGGATGGAGGTTCAAAGAGGGTAGCCATAGATGTGAAAAAAAAAGTAAGGATATCTTGGTGAATCACAAGCTGGATATGAGCCAACAGTGTGATGCAACTGCAAAAAAGAAGCAACTCTAGGTTGCATTAACAAAAGTCCTATGTTGAGATGAAGAAAAACAGCCATTCCTCTCTCTTCAGCGTTGGTCAGAATGCACTGAGAATACTGCATCCAGTTCTGGGCGCCACATTTAGGAAGGAGTAGATGATCTTCAAGGTACCTTCCAACCTTTAGCTTGTACTACAAAAGAAGTACACTGAGGTCATATGGTCATATAAAGAGAATGAATGAGGATCACACCAAAAAACAAATACATGATATAAGAGTGTATGGGATTGAGAGGAAAAGGAAAACTAAAAAAAGCCATTATGAGATCCATAGAGAGGGAACAAAAGGCAATGTATGAATCAGTGTATTGCCATGGGGAAAGCAAAGATGGTTTGCAGGGATAAAAAAGATATTGAGAGATACAGTGAATGTTGTAGATGTAAACTAGATTTGACTTTCCTTTCCTTCTCTATTTCTCTTATCTCCTGCTTCCTTGCTATAAGTTAGGTGTAGATTCGTCCTTCCAATGCTAACTTCTTCTATGTACAAAAGATCAACAGTTGTTGATGTCTTCAAAGATTCAAAATGCAGGGGATACAGGATGCAGAAAGCATGCATTCTTAATCAGCAAAGTTCCATCAAAACTTATGTTAACAGTTCTGTGCCTTTAGGTTATACGGCGATTCCTTTCTTTATCTTGGTATAAAATTCCTATCCATCATTCTCAACTTATACATTTCAATGTATCCCTTATTTTTATTCAAATAAAAGAAGATCTAGACATACAGTCTAGGGTTTTAAGATGAATGTAAATCCAAAGTTGATTTTCACTTTCAGAAGTCTTCCCACATTTATTCCATCACATGATTTAAAATAAAAATTACAGGGACCTAAATAAATGTTTTTGGCAAGGGACACTTTCATTCAGCAAATCACAATCACCTGTTAAGAAATTGTGGATTTAACTTTCCAAACTTCTAAGGATTTATCTTAGCTTCATTTGGTGGATGGATTAAGGAATTGGGCTCAAAGTATCCCTCTCTGAAGAGAGATCAGTTTTGCAAGTTTTGTTATTCAGTTTATTTCATCCAGATCCTGTTGCTGCTTCTAGTTAGGGGTTTTAGAAGAATTTACTGTGGCTCCTTGGTCAGTAATCCTTTTTCACACATGGGTGTTTGCTAAATAATTATATAACAGTACATTAGAAAGAGAAATCTGTATTTCATCTACAGCAATCAACATGGTCAAGAAACATTTGATTGTGGTTCCCCCCTGCCACACAAATGGGTAAAGAAGTCTTTTGAGCAATATGGTAAACATTGTTTTGAATTATTCTATTCATATCATGATTTCCCAACCCTTCTCCTCTCCACATCCATTCCTTTTTAAATTATTACAGGTACATGCAAATTTTAAGCATTTTGGATCAAACTGGATGTTTCAGTGAACAGAAGCTGACACAATCTCTACATGGTAAAAGTTAACCATGACATCTTTCTGCAATTGGAATGTATATTACTATTTATGCACAGTTGTTTACAGATTCAAAAAAGGAAAACAGCAAACATGGTAGGTATGAAGATTTAGATACACTTTCTGTAAGTTTTTGTAGCATTTCCTTTGGCAGAAATAACAGTTTCCAAATATTGCCTACAAGATAACAACCTTTTAATTCTTGATTTTGGAATCTTCTCCCATTTTCCTAGCTCAGAAGTATTTTAGATTTCTTTGCATGCATTGCATATTTAAGATCTTCCCAATAAATATTCAAGTCTGGGAGCTCTAAAAACCTTTATCTGTCTTTAATATAAATACTTCATGGTCAATTTGTAGGTATGTTTCAATGCATGCCAGAAGTCCCAAGAATATTTCTGAGCTAGAAAAGTTTTACAATCAAAAGTGGGGGAGGGGATCCAGAAGGAAGACTAGAAAGGCTTTTTAGTTACCTCCAAGCAATATTTGGAAGGTATTTTTTCTGCCCAAGGAGGTGTTACAAAGTACTGGCTGAAAGGGTGTTTAAACTCTATGTGCCATTTTTTTTCTTATAATAAATCTGTGAACAAGTGCTCATAAATACTAAGTATGCCTTTAAATTTGTAGAAATATATTGTGTTTAATGTTATACCATGTAGAGGTTATGTCACCTTCTGTTTGTATGGGGATTCATCATAACATACAATCTGCCATAGCTCCTATATTGCTTTTCTATCACATTAATACTGGTCTCACGTTTTACAGTAATCCATATCTGAGGGATCTCTACCCTTTTAGCCCTCTGGAAGGCTGTGAAGACCTGGCACTTCCCCCATGCACTGAGTTAGGATGGGGATTGAGCTGGGAGGCTGTTTGGTCTGGCACCTGTGGGGGGGAAGGGTACTTCTGTTTTTATCTTTGTTTTTATAGATTGTTTTGAGCTGCCTAGAATCATTATATGAGATAGGCAGCCATATAAGTCCTGTAATTAAGTAAATAGTAACTTACTTACTTACTTTGTGGCTTAGTCAATACACAAATAGGGTAAATGAGTAAGTCACAGTTCATTTTAAGGTAGTATACCACAGATGAAATCACAGATACTGCTAGCTTACTGAATGCAATGGATACTCAAGTGGCAAAAAGGAGTAGTAGTAGTTGTTTCTTGGCTTGTTCCTGGTTTCTTTAAGAGCCATACCAAAACCACTAACTAAGAAAGGGAGGAACAAGAGAAGAGTACATGAAAAAAAGAAAAGAAATAGGGATTTGGCCAAAAGAGCCATGTTTCTTTTGCTGCCTCTAGCTTATAGCATTTTAAATAAGCATAGTTAAAACAAACACCCTACCACAGGGATGTGAAAATTACCCTCCAAATGTTGCTGAACTACAGCAACTAGCATGTTCCATTATTGGTCATGCTTGTCTGGGCTACTGGGAGGTAACAGTTCATTAATCTCTGGTGGGCCAAAGGATCCCCAAAAGTCAATTGTACAGAAAGGTGTAACTGAGTATATGATTATATGACTAGATTTTTTTTCTTTTATATGTTCAAAAATTAGGTTTATTTAGTTTCAATATTCTCCTATATATGACATTGGAATTGGTTGATGAAGTTTTTTCAAAGTTATTATCTTTACAATCAGATTTGCATTTTGGATAAAAGGTCATTCTAGAACCAACTTCCTCAAAACATGGGCTCAGATATATACATATATAATTGTTAGAAGAAGCTGTATTGTTTGCAACTTCTCATTTCCAGAGACAGTACTAATTTCTGATTAAGTTTGCAGAACTGCTTGTGAGGCTAATTTACCTAAGTGACATTACTTTTAATCTATGTTATATTAAATAGTATTATGACAGTTACTAGTCTGGAAGCAAGACAAACCAGAAATAAGGAGACCATGAAACTAAACGTACACTGATTTGTTTCTAACAGAAAAGATTAAGGAATAAGTTCAAATGACCAGGCAGGGATGGCAGAGACACTGTAAAGAAAATTTAACAAAAGACGTTAAGATGGATTTATGGGAAAATTTGTAAAAATTTTCCAGATTTTCTACATTTGGTCTTACTTTGGTCTTGCCATGTTTATAATTTTTTTTTTTTTTTTAGAAAAGCCTATCTCCAGAATCAAAGGAAGAACTTTTACTAATCATCATTTGAAATACTGAATATCAATTAACATGTTTAGATTAATCCTAGTTCATTATTTAGAGTCAAAAGCTGCAACTTATTTTAACATAAAGATTTATCTGCATTTCAAAGCTGCACCAGCACCATGATCTTTTCTTATGTTTAAAAATTGTCCTAATTTTAGTTCTAACAAATTTACCCTTCATATCAGCATAAATAGTATGGTTCCAGAACAGGATGTGAAAGGATATGTTGAGTTTTATATTAGAAATTATTGAGTCTTAGGTCATAATTCCTGGAAGATAATGGTATACTACTTTAAAAAAAATTCTTTCTATTTTAGAAAGTATGTATGAAACCACACAAGTGTTTCCCTTCCACCATGTGCTTCAAATGCTGTCACTGTATTGTGTTTCACTTATTTTATTGCACAGGTATCTTTTAGACACTTGCAGCATAATCATATTTTACAACAAGTTTTCTAATTCACATTGTACATGTAAGGAATACACAGAGCCAGAGCAGTTTTATAATACTTTTATCCACTTTACCTCGGCATCCTGAACAGTGGATGAAGAAGTTGATTAAATCCAGAAGTGCTATATCCCTGTCTTGCTTATACAATTCAATCCAGTCATCTACCACCGACTGTCAATAAAAGAGAAGAAACAGTCAAGTATTCATTTCACATTTTTAATAGAAACACAGAATTCAATGCAGCACTGTACTGCATATAAATATCAGTCAACTTTCTCCAGTGATTTCAAGTATGTGTTAAATAGCATGTTGTGATTAATGGAATTAATAGACAAACAGCCAGATGTAGAACAGGAGTCCATTACCACAATCTTCTGAAAACACCTATCTGAGTAGGAACAGAAATGCCATAAAATAGTACCTTTAAGACTCTTCTACAGCAATGTGTTTCAGAAGGATACCATAATTAATTGTAGTGAATGGTTCCTTTGAAGTCAGTGTACCTAAGCTATACTAGATTTTATGCGCTTAGCAATACTAGATTCCGCCTAGAGTTAACCAAGGGCTTCTGATAAACATAGTTGGCAACCTCTCGTGGCTAGGTGTTAGCCCCTCTAGGTAGACCAGATGAAGATATCACCTCCACAGGAAGGCTAAAACTACTTTTATTGAGATTGGCTATAACAAGAGAATCCTGCAAGTCTGATTGTGCTATACCTTTTTGTGACGTACCTGACTCCATTACTGCACAGCTAGATTGCATGTCTCTCACGTAGCCTCAGGGCATGACTTGTATTTCCCTATTCTCTTTGTACTCACTCCCCCGCCCTGATAGAACTGCTGAATAAAAGGAGGTGGGGGCGTGGCCCAGGAGGCAGTACCAGCAACCTCCTGAGATGTAGCGTCACTCACCACAAAAGAATCCTGTGCCTACCGTTGTTTTTTCGACCTCACCCTTGCGAGGGAATCGTTGGCTCATTCCCCCCCAGGGAATCCCATAGACCGAAGGGCGAAGGACTGGTCGCGTGACGCGACAACTGGGGGCTCGTCCGGGATCCCTTCGGTCTCACGGTGTGATCTCTGTCTAGAGGTGCACTGCCTTCACTCTCGTTACTACGCACCTGGAAAAGGCTCTGCAATCGTAAGTAATGGGCTCCCCACTCTCCAAAGTTTCGTCAGTTCATAGGGACGAACTTTATGATTTAGTGAAGAAGGCTAACTCTTGTCAAAAGGCTAACGGTACGACCATCTTTCCCATTTCAAAAAAATCGGTGACTCAACTCCTACTGTACATGGACAGACACTGCCCTGTCTATCCTTCAGAGGGGTCGCTCAAAGCATCCACTTGGGAAAGGATAGGAAAATATTTTCATGATACCCCACGAGCACCCGTGCCTATTCTGACTGCCTGGAAGGCTGTTATGGCGGCCATCAACACTCTTTACCCTCCCCCGTCTTCCCCGGAAACTTGCCCTTCTCCTCCCGGCCCAAAAACCCCACCCCCTCTTGCCGCCCATCTCGATGCTGCCTCACCACCACCCCCTCCATACCCAGCCGTTCCTCCTCCCCCTTCAGCTCCAACCCCCGACTCCCCTCAACACCACCCCCTAGGAGGCGCCATCACTGAACTCCTCTCCTCCCCCCTCTCATTGGAAATGGAGAGTCCCTCTGCCTTTCCCATGACCATCGGCCTAGGGGCGGCGGGAGGAAATTTGTATAACAATATTGAACTTAAGGTTTTGAAACAAATCAAAGATGCTGTAACCACCTACGGCTTGCACTCTCCTTTTACTAGGGGAGTTTTAGACTCTTTAGTTACTGCTAACACTGTTATGTTATTGTATGATTGGAAAATGCTTTTTTCTATGCTTATGACCCCGGCGCAATACGTTGTGTGGCAATCTGAATACGACAAAGGGGTGGAAGTAGAAATTAGAAGAGGTCTTCCCGCAGGGGTGACCGCAAATCAATTATTAGGAAAGGGACAATTCGCAACCTTAGTCCAGCAACAGAACTCCCCCCGTCGTTGTTTTGCTATTATTCACATGTGCGCCATGAATGCTCTCAAAAGAGTGGATGATTCCGACTCTCAATCCACCCAAACGTTTTTGAAAATAATGCAAGAACCAAATGAACCATATGCTTCCTTCATAAGTCGCCTTCAGATTGCTTTAGACCGACAAATTGATAATGCCACGGCTAAACAAGAGCTGCTAATGAAACTTGCTTTCTCTAACGCTAATCATGACTGCCAGACCATTCTGCAACCCGCAGTCAATCAACCGGGTGTAAAGCTTGCAGACTTCCTGCAACTCTGCAGAATCGTTGGTACCACCTCTCATAAAGTGAGCGCTCTCGCTGCCGCCATTACCACCTCGCTACCTTCTACTAACCCCTCCCCTCAGCTCCATTCCCCGGAAGCCCTCGCAATCACTCGTCATGGAAATTGCTTCAATTGTGGGAAGCCGGGCCACTTTAAGAATCAATGCCGTGCACCCGGGGGAGGTGGGGCGCCCCCTTCCACTCAAAGGGGGCCGCCCCCCCCCTCCAAACCTAAAACTCCTTGTCCCAGGTGCCGCAAAGGCTATCATTGGGCCTCGCAATGTCGCAATAACTCCTCCCCTCACCAGCCTTCGGAAAACTAGATCGGGGGTTGTCAGCTAACCCCGCCCCAAAGGCTGAATTACCCATCACCAGCTTCCCTGTGGAGTTGGCAGAGGATCTTTTGTATGACGATCCGGGGGCTGTCCTTTCCCTTCCTCTTGTTGTCACGCTGCATAAACCCCTCCCTCCTCTTACCCCTGCTTTGCTTATTCCCAACTCCTCGCTTACGCTTGAGGGAATGGTTGCTGCTCCCTATTTGTATGATTCATCAGATTTGACACAAATTGCTCTGGCAGGAGTGGGAGATAGGTGCTTTTCCTTAAATAAAGGAACAATTGTCGCCACGCTCATACTTCTCCCTTCTCCTGATATGCCATCATTGTTTGCCTTGCAGCAACCAGTCCAAACCTCTAAACCCACCCTCCTTGTCACACTAAATGGTCGCTCTTTCGAAGGCTTGATTGACACCGGCGCCGACGTCTCTGTCATTCGTTCCGCTGAATGGCCCTCCTCCTGGCCTATCGCTGAAGCCTCCTCGGTGCAAGGAGTAGGCGGAGCACAGGCCGCTAAGGTCAGCTCTCATTGGCTTTCTGCTGTGACTGCTCATTCTCATATTACAGCGTATCTAAAGCCTTATATCTTGCCTTTGCACTGTAACCTATGGGGCCGTGACTTGCTTTCACAGTTCCACGCTTTTATTCAACTTCCCTAATGGCTTTACAGGACCCTTCAGGGTCTCTCTCTCTCTCTCTCAAAACCTCTGTGCCGGTATGGGTTGATCAATGGCCACTCACCAAAGAGAAACTGGACGCCTTACATATCTTGGTCCAACAGCAGTTAATTGAAGGCCATATCGAAACCTCCACCAGCCCATACAATACTCCGGTATTTGTCATCAAAAAGAAGTCTGGCAAATGGCGCCTCCTACAGGATCTTAGGGCTATCAACACCATCCTTCAGCCCATGGGACCTTTGCAGTGTGGACTTCCCAACCCCAACTTGATTCCGGAAGGACACGACCTTATTGTAATAGACCTCAAGGATTGTTTTTTTTCCATACCTTTGGCACAAAAGGACAGAATTATTTTCGCATTTACGGTACCGGAACTTAACAATTCAAAGCCTACTGCTCGGTACCAGTGGAAGGTCCTCCCACAAGGCATGTTGAACTCACCCACAATGTGCCAATTTTTTGTCGATAAAGCATTGCAACCCTATAGATCCCAATTTCCGCATTTTCTTGTGTATCATTATATGGATGACATTTTAGTCGCTGCTGAGGGCCCGAAAGGGACAGTTCAAAAAACTTTTCCTATTCTTTTAGCCACCCTAGCAACGGCAGGGTTGCACGTTGCACCAGAAAAGGTCCAGTCTCGTTATCCAATGCAATATCTAGGCCACAAAGTTTTAGCCTCCACTGCTGCCCCACTTCTACCTATGCTCACGCTTCCCCAGCCGACCACCTTGGTCCAATTACAACAATGTCTGGGGGTCATTAACTGGGCCCGCGCATACCTTGCTTTAACTACACCCATGTTATCACCTTTATTCCAAGCGTTAGTGGGTTTGACAAACCCAGCTGACAAGGTATACCTTACAGAACAACAATTGCACGCCCTACAACAGGTCAATGCCGTCCTTACGACCCAATGGGTGGACCGTGCGCTCACTGACAAACTACCCTCTCTTGCCATTCTTTCGACACATCAATTATTAACTGCCATCATTGTCCAAACGTCTGATAACAAACATCTACATATTTTAGAATGGCTACACTTGCCGCACACACCTAAGACATCCATCATCACCAGAGCAGCACAAATGGCCTCTCTTGTTGAGAAAGGCCGGAAGAGGATTAGAGCCCTAATGGGACTGGATGTTTCCACCCTGTACATTCCCCTTAAGGTTACTCAATGGGAACCCCTCCTACAAAACTCCACTGCACTGCAGGATGCCTTGGAGGACTGGTGTGGCCAGGTGTCATGCCATCTTCCCCCTGATCCTCGATTGCAACTGTTGCGAACAGTACCCTTCACACTAACCTCGCCGTTCGTTCAGCAGCCACTCAAGGAAGCCCTCACTGTTTTTACAGACGGCTCCAAAACCATAGGGGCTTGTACATGGCAAAATAATTGCAAATGGCATAAACGCCTAACAGGCCCACAAGCATCTGCCCAACAGGCTGAGTTAGCCGCCTTTTTGCTAGCCTTGTCTCTTTTCCCTGAACAGCCTTTGAATGTTATATTAGATAGTATGTATGTCACTCAAATGGCTGTGGCCATGTTTGATGCATATATTTCCCCTGTTACCCCCCCCTCTCTCATGACGCTTTTTTTGCAGCTTCAAACTCTCCTGAAGGACAGAACATCCCCTTTGTTTGTAGCGCATATTAGAAGCCACCAACAGCTACCCGGTTTCCTGTCCGAAGGCAACCACATGGCAGATGAGGCTTGCAAAATTATGGCCTCTTCCCCTCTTCCTCCGCCGCTTTCAGCAGGGGACAGCCATGCTTATTTCCATCAAAATAAAAAAGCCTTGGTGCGCCAATTTGGCATTACATATCAAGAAGCTACCGCCATTCTTCAACAATGTCCAACCTGCAGTTTGCAGGCAAAGTGCATCCCTGAGGGAGTTAATCCCAGGGGTGTCCATGCTTGTGACACATGGCAGATGGATGTCACTCATTATCCCTCTTTTGCACCTTGGAAGTATATCCATGTATCTGTGGATACCTATTCGGGATTCATCCTGGCAACTTTGCAAAGAGGAGAAGCCACGAAAAACGTAATCAATCATTGTATTCGCACTTTCGTCACATCGGGATGTCCCAAAACTTTGAAAACTGACAATGGCCCCGCTTACGTCAGCACTCCCTTTGCTGAGTTTTGCCGTAAGTGGTCCATTACTCACAGATTCGGTATACCATTCAACAGCCAAGGTCAGGCTATTGTGGAAAGGGCTAACCAGACCCTAAAGAATGCCCTTGATCGGCAAACGGGGAAAAAGGCCTTAGGCCCCCCAAGCCTCCCGATGTTACAAAATATCCTTAATCTCACCTTGTTTACCTTGAATTTCCTTAATCTTACCGGTACCCCCCCTGCTACGGCTGCATCTCGACACTTTTCCAAGCCAGTAGTTCCCTCTTCCCGTCCCCTTGTTTATTTTAGGCAACTGCCCAGCCCTGAGTGGAAAGGCCCTGCGCAACTCGTCACCTGGGGAAAAGGCTACGCTGCTGTGCAACTACCTGATCGAGTGCTCTGGGTTCCTGCTCGCTGCATCCGGCCATATCATGGGCAGTCTCCTGACAAGCACCTTCTTGACCCTCCTTCTCTGTTATCTCTCTTCCATCTCTGCTCCCCTCACAACGAACCCTAAAACAACCTCTCTCATTCGAACCCATCGTTTACGCTACCCTGCCACCATTGGCCGCAGCTCAGCATCCAACGCTATGGAATGTCTTCAACGCTCTCCCATCAAAAGAAAAGGCACCTTCTGGCGCTGGTTCCGCAACAACACCCTTCTCCAAGATGGCGATTCCTACTCCATCACTTATCACTTTCGCCAAACTACCCTTGCTATCACCAACGTACAGTTGACCGATCTAGGACAATATCACTGTGAAATAACAAAATTAATTAAGGGGTTCGCCACCTCATCTCGCCTTACGCTCACCTTATTTTTACTCTCCCTTCCTGAGCCCGCCCGTTGGCAGGGACGACGCCTACTGGCATTTGACGCCCAGGGATCGCATCGCCCTTACAATATCACCTGGACAATCCGCGATGCCTTGGGACAGATCCTGAATACCTCCTTTTGTTATAGCCCAATTATATCTTGTTTCCCTAACCTGTATTTTGACTTTTCAGAAATGCTTTTAGGAGTGACAGCCTACAGGAGGCTGGACGGCTTCCCAGAGCCCAGCCACTCCACCGTTAAAAGGTATCCCCTGTATGTGTGCCCAGGACATGACACCAGCCCTGATCACGTGCACGACTGCGGAGGCATAGCAGATTACTTTTGCAAATCTTGGTCCTGCGTTTCCACTGGCTACATCTACTGGACCCCTCCATATAAGACTGATTACATCACCCTCACTCGGTTGAGAAAGGACATTAGGTGCACCGCAACCAAAAAGAATGCGGCAGGACAGGGGGGTTGGAATAGATGTAATCCGGTTATTGTACAATTCACTGCTGCAGGAAAAGCTCAGGGGAATGCCTGGGACTCAGGTGTAAAATGGGGAGGTCGTATATATGCCGGATGGCCCGGGTATCATTACGGCAACATATTCTACATTCAACGACAGGTCACTCTCCCTCAGTCCCCACCTGTTGGGCCCAATGCCGACGACATTCACTCCACCTTTCTTAAACCCCTCACCAAACAAAAAAACCCCCTTGTCTCTCTTCTTAACTCCTCCTTTTCCCTTGTTCACACCGCTTCTAACACATCTCGATGTTGGCTTTGTTTGTCTTCCTCTCCACCATTCTATGAAGCAGTCGGTTCTCCTGACCCTATCCGAAACTCTACCTCAGCCTCCTCCTGCCGCTGGCAAAACACCACGTTGACTATCACCTCTATAATAGGGCAGGGCTGCTGCCTTGGCCGTGTTCCTGCTAACTATATTCAATATTGCCTTAATTCTTCTCATGATCACTGTGCCCTCTATCTTCCAAAAAATCGCTTGAACATCAACGGTCACACCGGCCATGGTGGCTACGGTGTACTCTACACTACCTCTGGTAATATCTCTGCCCGATTGACAGGGCAATACTTTATCCCTGGGAACAACTCTGTTTGGGCATGTTCTTCTGGCCTCACCGCATGTGTATATGGTGATACCTTGTTACAAACTAACGCCTTTTGTATTCAGGTGCTCCTACTCCCCAAGATTTCTATCTATTCCCCTGACGAACTTCTCTCCATTTTAGAGCCCCCTCATTATCCCCTCAAGGCTAAGCGCGAAGTAGTGACTGCTGTAACTTTATCAGTCCTACTGGGCTTAGGTGCGGCTGGAGCCGCCACTGGTGTGTCAGCCCTTGTTGTCAATGATCAGAACCTGCGTCACCTTAGCGTTATCATTGACACTGACCTTCGCGCCATCGAACAATCTATTGTGGCGCTACAAGATTCCCTTACCTCTCTATCCGAAGTGGTTTTGCAAAATCGTAGGGGTCTCGACCTTCTGTTCCTCAAACAAGGGGGACTGTGTGTTGCTCTAAAGGAAGACTGCTGTTTTTATGCCGACAACTCAGGAGTAGTATTGGACTCTATGAAAGAGCTCAATTCCCGTTTAAAAACAAGGGAATTGGAGCGCCAACAATCCATGTCATGGTATCAAAATATGTTTAGCATTTCTCCATGGCTAACCACACTGTTGTCCGCTCTGTTGGGGCCCCTCCTGTTATTGATTCTCGTATGCACCATAGGCCCCTGTGTGCTGGGTCGCGTTCTCCGCTTCTTAAAGCAGAGACTTCATACATTGGACTCAGAGGTATCCGAGACAAAGCTTGCTGTTCAACACCTGGTCACTGCTGTAGGTATGGAGAAAACACCACTCTTGGGATGGTCCTCCGATAGTGAATCAGAAGTGGACAAGGACCCCCGGTCACACTACCCCCCGAGAGAGGACGCTGGGATGGGTCTCCTTGGACTGAAGAGTCCCTGGCTCCCCGACTCAGACCCTCTGGGGGAGGAACAAAATTAAATAAAAAAGGTGGAATTGTGACGTACCTGACTCCATTACTGCACAGCTAGATTGCATGTCTCTCACGTAGCCTCAGGGCATGACTTGTATTTCCCTATTCTCTTTGTACTCACTCCCCCGCCCTGATAGAACTGCTGAATAAAAGGAGGTGGGGGCGTGGCCCAGGAGGCAGTACCAGCAACCTCCTGAGATGTAGCGTCACTCACCACAAAAGAATCCTGTGCCTACCGTTGTTTTTTCGACCTCACCCTTGCGAGGGAATCGTTGGCTCATTCCCCCCCAGGGAATCCCATAGACCGAAGGGCGAAGGACTGGTCGCGTGACGCGACACCTTTTTCTTATAGTTCAGTTTAGGGAGGTATCTGTCTGAGCCACTTCCGAATGTGATCTGGCCATTCTGGACTTAAAAAATGCTTCAGCTACATTTGCCTGGGCAACAGTTTCTGTATATCTCTGTCAAGGTTATCTTTCTTACTTTCTACACTAGAAGAAACTTGATCTTCAGATCCTCTTCTCTCTCAAAAATTCTATATAAGGTAGACTGATCCATAGAAGCCTGGTCCATCTCTGGTGATCTTTCTTTTACCCAAGAACCCTCTTTAGTGGTCTTCAATCTACCTGTGTTTCTTCAGCATCTAGAACTGCCTAAGTCCAGCTTGGTGTGCCAGCTACCATCACCATCACCACCACGATCATCTTCCTCTTCAACTCCCACCAAATATCCTTTTCTGCTAGTTCCCTTGTCCATTTCAACTTTCTCTCCCACTCTGTTGAGAGAGACTCTGAATGTATGTGAAAAAAAATGTATGTTTTTCCCAATTTTTTTCTCAGCCTGTTTATCACCTCTAAGCACAGCTTTTATGACTGGGAGATCATATGGCAGGACAGCAAAGTGTTTATTTGCTATAGAGGAATACAGAGACAGCCCTGAAGAAAGTATAGGGTAGCTGTTACAAAAACATTAACTTATCCCAGAAGACAGGAGGGGGTGAGGAAGAAACAAGATTGGCCTGCCTTGACTGTCTTGGATATAAGAGGGAGGAAAACAGAAATTTTATCATACTTTCAAAATTCTGTTATTGTAGCCTATATCAATACAGGTAGTCCTCGACTTACAACAGCAATTGGGACTGGAATATCTGCCACCAAGCAATGTAGTCATTAACCAAATCCCATGGTTAGGTGAGACAACTTCCTGCTGGCTTCCCAAAACCAAGTCAGTAGGGAAGCCCACAGGAAGTTGCAAGTCCCAGGTGGCACACAAACAGGCTGGCATGCGGGTAAGTGGCTGCTGCTAGGTAGGGGAGGGTGCATGAGGGTGTGAGGGAGGCACGGCATGGCTCGGGTAGGGTGCGTGGGGGTGTGAGGAAGACATGGCAAGGGCTGGGGAGGGTGTGTGAGGGTGCAAGGAAGCTGTGATGAGGGTGGGTGAGGGTGTGTGGAGGGTGCATGGATGTGAAGGAGGTATGGTGAAAGTCGGGAGGGTGCGCAGGGAAGTGTGAGTGTACAAGGGAGGTGCAGTGAGGCTCGAGGGGGGTTCATGGGGGTGCATGTGTGGTGGGGAGGCCCAGCGAGGCTCTGGGAGGGTGCACGACAGAGGCATGGCAAGGGTGTGCAAGGGTGCAAGGGTGGTGCAGCAAGGCTTGGGGAGGATGCGTAGGAGTACACGAGTAGCCAGCATGGAGTGAGCGCAGAGGGGCTGAAGGAGGGTGCGTGGGTGGGGGAGACTTACTTCAGCAACTTGTGACCTTCCCTGCTGGCTTCCCCACTGACTTTCTGGGGAAGCCAGCAGGGAAGGTCGCAAATGGTGATCACGTAATCATGGGGCACTGCAACCAGTTGTTAAGTGCAAGCTGATTGCCAAGTACCCAGATCGTGATCATGTGACTGCAGGTGTACTGGGATGGCTGGAACTCCAAGGACTGGTCATAACCACCATTCATTCAGCGCCATCATAACTTCAAACAGTCACTAAATGAATGGTCATAAAACAAGGACTACCTGTAGAGTTCTGGTATTTCCCATGGTGTTTGTTTCCTGACCTGGTCTGTCTCAAAGAAGTAAACGCCCTACTACTTCTATTCGGTGAGACATCAAACTTCGATTGTGGAGATGGCATCTGCTCTTTGGAGCACTCAACTTACTGAAGCATTATTACCACACCAACAGCAAATGGATTTACAAATAAAAAAATCTGCCCAATGCCATGGTACAACTAACACAGCATTTGGCACAAGGCTTGCTCAGTCAGGAGTGGTATAGCAACCAGTAGCCCAGGCAATATTTGCCAGAGACATTCAGAGGAGTCCAGGATCAATTTCTGACTTTCACAACTCAGTATGAAATGTTTATGGTGGATTGACTAGCAGCATTTCTTACAGATTACAATAAGGTGACTTGTTTTGAATCTGCTGAAAAAAGCGGGGAGACAAATGGGCACTGCAGTCACTGAAGGTAATGATTTATTACTGTTCAATTTTCACGCAAAGATTAAGAGCTGCATTTGACAATTAAGCCAAAAAACCTATAGCAAATCAAGAGTTTTGCAAGCTGAAACAAGATATTCATAGAATTCATTAATACGTATTAGATTTTCAATTATTTCCACTCTTGCTCTTCATCCTCTCCTGCTCAACTCACTGAATCTCCTTCCCTCACAGAAAAATATGCCAACTTTACTGATGTTTTGGGGAGTAAGCAACTGCACTGCCTCCTCATTGGATATAGAACTATAAAATTAACTTGAAGCCAGGAGTCCAGATTCCAGCTAAGAGACAATATCCCATACCTACTTGAAAGTTAACTACTTTAAAGGAATTTTTGATGATAATTTGAGGAAAGGATTTATTTGTCCTTGTACACCCCCAGCATCTGCACCCATATTTTTTATCACTAAGGGGATAATTCTTTTAGGACTGTGCATGGCTATAGGCTCCTACAGTGTAACCATTAAGGATTACTACCTATTGTCTTTTATTTCAGATCTGCTGGGCACTCATTTTCAAAATTGGACTGCCAGGTGCTTACAATTTGTAAAGGAGAATGAAAAAAGGCCATGAATATTTGATTACTTTTCATACCAGGTATGGCAATTTTGAATGCAAAGTAATACCTTTTTGCTTGATTAAATGTGGGGAGATCTTCTCCAGATTCATGTATGAAATATTTTCTGATATGGATAAATATGGAATTGTGTACATACTGATCTTTTTCAGAAGGTCCATGTCAGCACCAGACTTATGCCAGAAATGTCTTACAGTGATTCTGTAAATATGTCATGTTCCCGTTCCGATGTTTATGGTTCCTCGTAACGTTTCACATGTCATGTCTGCAGTTGCGTGCCTGCCTGGCCACGCTGGTAAATTTCCTTTGTGCTGACTTGTGATCTTCTGGAATGTATGTTTGGGTTATCTCTGCTGTTCAAGGTTACTTTCTCAGGCCGATTCTAACGGTTGCTAGCATCTGGGGTGGGTGGTTGCTATGCTAGCCTGAGGGGAGTGTTCGCAACGGGAGCAAGGCTTTTTAAGTTTGTATTTGGCGCGCTTTTGCTCATTCTCAGCTTTCTTCGTACTTTGCATACTATTCATTCAATAAATTAGTTTTCTCTAGTAATTATTGGTGAGACTCCTTTTATTGGAATAGGCAACCGTTACAAAATATAGAATTTTTGCTAAGCTGGAAAAATGAGTTTGAACCTCTCCAGTGGACTATTTGGTCTATTTTACTGGATTTCTACTGAAGTAATACAAATGGATCCTGCAGAAGTACAATCTCTACTTTCATGGAAAGCACCTAGAAATTAAGGATATCTAGCATGTTCTGAACTTCACAAATTTTTATAGAAAGTTCATCTCTAATTTTCATCCCTAACTCTGCAGGGCACATAAGACTTATATCTCAACTCTTGAGGAAGGCATGGGTTCAAATGGTCTAATGAAGAGCTGGCATTGTTTCAGGAACTGAAAGTCCTTTTCTATTCACAGTTGTTGCTCAAACATCCCGATCCCACCCATCCTTTTGTGGTGCAAACAGATGCCTCAGATTTTGCATTAGGAACTGTTCTCCATGCATCAAAAGGGAAGGGAGGTAGATCTCCTGCTGTGCTCATTCTATTCTAATTGCTTCTCCCAGCTGAACAGAACTAAGACAATAAAGAGTTGCTTGCAATAAAAGTTGTGTTCTAGCAGTGGAGGCACAGATAACAAGAATCGGAAATTCTACAAAAGACATAATCTCTCAACACCTCATCAGATCAGGCTGGCACAGTTGTTCTCCCATTTCAGTTTTATATCACCAATATGCCTGTCTCCCAGAACAAATTACCAGATGCGCCATCACATAAGCTGAATATGAACTTCCATGCTTATCCCTCTCTACCATAATCCTTCAGCCAATCAACTTTGCCCTTCCCCATAGATCAGACTCTCCAGAAAGACTGGGGGCAGGGAGACAGGTTGTAGATCTGTTATATCGGATTAGAGTGCAAAAACAGGATGCATATGTCAGGGCTCAGATGGATGATCTCCAGTGAGATTAACAGACTGAGTCTTCACCTTTCTGTATAAATGATGGGTGGTTGTTCCACAATGACCGTTTATATGTTCTCCTTCCATTAAGAGAAAAGGTATTGCAACTATGTCATGACAGTAGAACTGCTGGACATGTTTAAAACTTTGCATTGGCTACTCAGAGAATTCTGGTGGCTGAGGATGAGACCAGATACCAAGGATATTTCATGCTGACATATTTGTTGCCTGGTCAAGTTTGTTCCTGGAAATGTTGGTTTGCTTCTCCAGTAGCACCCTGGGATTCTATTTCAATGGATTTTATCACTGATGTTTCCCCTGTTCAGGAATTTACAACCTTTTTTGTAGTAGAAGATTTGTTTTACCAAATGGCTCATTTCATTCCATACAAAAGCTTCCATTGGCTCAGGTAACTGCAACTTGTTTTTAGGTACAGGGGCTTCCACTGAAAGTGAACAAATTATTGCATGCAGGTTGATATAGATAAAACCTACAAAATCAGTCATAGCTGGCTATTGAACGGTTGACATTTTCTTCTTTTGAGTCAGAAAATGACATAATTTTGACAATATAAAAAGCTCAGTTGGATGACTCTGCAGATACAATAGTGACAAAGAATAATGACCTCATTGCCACCATTAACACCACAGAGTAGGATTTCAAATTGGTTCACTTGACTAACTATATTCAATCAGGCTTGTTTGCTGTCAAATTTGTTTCATTCATCATCTCACTCATTTCATCACCCCAGCTTTTGCTAAAACCGGAGTGTCTGTTTCACTCTGCAAAACCAAAAAATAATACTAAGAAGCACTTCTGTCAGCCATCCAGCCAATTTTTCAGTGCAGAAACAAAACATATTCAATGAAATCACCAACCAAGATGACAAGGAAAAAATTCAAAAGAATGAAAGCCATTTAGACCCCTCAGCCTTCTGGGCAGACCATTTTGTCTAAGATAACACATATATGTATGTGTATGTGCATGTGTGCATGCACATACCCACAGAGTTTTATCAACATCATGCCGCTCAAATTTTCATCTGACATTTACAGCTTATTCACTTGTTGGATTTCTGCTGTATCCCACCAAGAAATCTTTTGTGTACAACTTAGCATTAAAATGATAGGATATAAAATACAGTTAACAAGAGTTTCAACAGGCAACAATAATTTTACCTGCATAGCACTTTTGCCCATCTTCACAACATCGAACAAAGTAACAGGATCCCCTTCTCCATTCTGTTGAGGATGGCCATTAGCTCTTCCTCGGCCTGTTCCTCTAATTCCAGTTTCAGAGCGAAACTTCTCTCCTGGAGTCTTCCGAGGCTTCTTATTGGCAGACTGGGAGAGAGAAGAGCAGGAGAGAAAGCCTTGATACCTTTGTATCAGATTTAATAAAGTACTGTTTTACACATGCTAGTTCTAAAGAACAGTGAAAAGCTCTGTTTCAAGTCTCAGCAAGAAAGTGAACATATGTTCAATATATTTTTTAAACAGCAACGCACTAGTTTTACCCAAAATGCAGAAGGCTTCAATAGATTTACAATGTATTTTACATTCTATGTATTCTGTTTCCTAAAATATAAAAATAGTTTTTAAAAAAAGAAATCCAAAACATTGCACAAAATGGTATAATCCAGAATTTAACAGGGTCACTTAACTAGTACTACAGAAGTGTAACATTTTTGTATAAGAGGAAAAAAAATCACTGTGTTTACAAGTTTTGCTTAACATTTCGTAAAAAGGCTCTAATGTTTGCACACCCACCCACACAGAGATACAACAACTCCAACATTATTTGAGGAAGAAAATCTCATAGCCATGCACAGTCCAAGTGAGTAAGAAGGTAAAATTACTTCTAAGCTCCATAAATCAGCTGCCAACTCGCATCCGGAACAACTACTGACAAAGAGATAGCAAGTAGGCAACTACTAAGGGTAGTTGCATGTGGGGTTCTGAAAAAAATGAAATAAATTTATCGGTTCCTCCTTGTTCTCAAAACCAACAAATATTGTTGATTTAGCTTGGGGATCAGTCCTGTCCTAACAGTCAGGAATCACGCTGAGACGAGGAGTAGGTCTCTAGTGTTTATTACTGCTACATAAGACAGAATCCTAACAAACTGAAGCAGCGTGGGAAAAACCCAGACAGATAAACCCCAAAAGTTAAGGCGGGTCTGATCTGTGTCTCTTTGAATGGCTGCTTAATTCCTCAGTACTACGCATGCATTTTCCCCCCTGGATAGAGGCCCCCTCCTGTTCGCCATCAGTACTCATGACAAGTCCAATCTGGCAGGTTAAGTAGAGGTGTGCAATATTCAGATCCCTAGTGGGAAGTTTCCAGGTAAAGCGGGGGGATGGGACAATGTTAGTACATGACTCACCTTGCTCACAAATAACCCAAACATGCCTAAATACACATGGGTATGACACTGTAACTATGAGTAGCTAAGCAACAGATTATGTAACAAAAGCTCCTTTCATTGTAATGCTCTATGTGAACTGTCTTCCTAAATCAATTTTTTTTAAAAATTGCTCCTAAGCTAATAAATAATGAGAGAGCATCATCTGGATCTGAGATACAACTTTATTATAATTGTCCCATTTCTTAACAAGTAGTGTTACTTTACTTAGTAAATGAGGAAGACCAATGTAATGGAGGTTGAGAGGAAACAAAGCAGAAAGTGCTGGGAAGATGAGAAATTGGAAGATACTGAGTGAAGTTTGAAAGATCCAATATCTGACTCATCTCTGTACACAGGTGTGAGGCATTGAGAGCATGGTATCCCCAAAGAGTGACCAATGAGATTCCAGAAGTGAATTGCACTGCCAGCAAGAGCAGTCAGGGAAAGTGGGCCATAACCATGATTAACATTGGAATGGTTATTAACAATGGCAATAGAAATAGCACAGTAGAAATGCTAGCTGGAGTCGGCTGCTGAATTTCAGGACTTTGGCCATCCAACTGTGGCTGAGTTCATGAATGGAAGGCAGGAATTTGGTGACTGTGACAAAGCAGAGAGTATAATATGCTTCTTGAGAAGATCTGCTGTTGCCCACTACTGGCTATACCAGAAGCCATATTGAAGATGCTGTGGAAGAATACATGAACTAAAGATGATCATATTAAATTGACTGAGATTTATTAGAATGCACTCTTGGTAAGTAAAAGAATGGTGTGGAAGGGGTTTGCGGGAATGTGATGGGCAGGTACATAATGTGGCTTGTTAGGTCCCAGGAAGGAATGAATATGGGTTGTGTTGAGGCTTTGGGTTTTCAGGAAATGCTAAGAGAACCACGTTACATGCAGACCTTCTTGTGAATTTTTCTCTTTTTATTTGTAATATCAGCAGAGACAGGAAAACTTAGTTGTTTTCAGCTGTGCAAGATTAATGTCAGCCCTTTCAGGTAGGCCTGGTCAGGAAATAGACAATGCAAGAAGTACAGGAACTCTATTGCTGTAGGGGATCTTGAAAGCTACTACAGTTGCCCTCTGCTCACCCCCATACCATAATATTCAAGGTGGGGTTATTTTTAGTCCTTTGGACCCACTCCCTCCTTTCCCAGGGCTGAGAAGTTGTTTACTCCTTTTATCTGCTAACAGTGCTTGCACATCTTTGCAAACTTTCCTCTAATTACTCAGCTTTTGATGACAATAGAGACACAATCCATTTCCCCACTTCATACCATAAGAATGCAGTAAGATGCATTAACTTGATTCACTGCTTATTTGTTCAAGCTTGCCTAGATTAACTATTTTTCTCTGCCTGCAAAGTAAGGCTTCTTCTGAACTCATAGTGCCTACTTGAACTCATGTGTATGCATATTTAGTTCTAAAACTCTTCCTCTTAAGAGTTAAACAATAACATTAATTACACTTAGCTGGCAATCTCTCAGACGAGGAGCATGTAAGCTTCCTGTATCTTTGCCACTAGGGACATCCGCACAGAGCTGATTTGTCCCTCTCCATCCATGTTCTTTCTTTAACTGTCTTCCCATGCTGCCCTGGAATGCTTTCGTAAACTTACCTCACCCTGGAATCTGTATGACTTCAGCAACCAGCATCTCAGCCCCTTTTCACTTCTTCTTTTCCCAGAAAAAAATTAGCTGAATTCTTTTTATAAGGCCAATTTCCATACTGCACTTATCAAAATACAAGTGCAGTGTGTATTTCTGGGGGACCATGTAACAGGATGGCAGAATGTTCTATTTGAAAATTGTAATTGGGGGGCTTTAGTTCCTTAGCCCAATTCTGGCTGATGTACTTACTTATTATGATCCTATGGAGGCCACAATAGTCTGGCAATAGTAACTTGCGCCTTAATTATCACACAGTTGGACTACTGCAACACACTCCAGGGCTGCCTTTGGAGATGACATGGAAGCTGCAACTAGTCCAGAATGAGGCAGCCAGGTACTGGTGGGACAACCCCTACTACTGCAGAATGAGACTTATTTTAAAGTAATTGCACTGGATCCTGGGATGCTTTGGGGCCCAACTGAATGTGCTGGCTATAACCTACAAAGCACTATATAAAACAGCACTGATGTATTTCAGTTTCTGCTGTACAATATTATCTAATATGAAGCTTAATTATGCTTACATCTTTCATATTATGTGTGAAAAATGTGGATTTGTTTTCATGGAAAATTAAATATGTCTTTAAGATGTTCTCATGGGAAAATATCATGGCAGTTGAAGTACTGCATTACTTCAAATCAAGCACTGCCTTGTCAAAATTGAATCTGTCCATCTGATCCAAACAACTCAAGAAAGCCTGTTTAGAGTTCTTCCCCTGAGAGAAGCACACTAGCATGGTTAAGACACTAGGACTTTTCTATAGTAGTTGCCATGCTCTGGAGCACACTACCCCAAAAGGTACATTCAGCCCCCCCCCCCCCAATATTTCACAAGACAATAAAAAATATATTCTTTCACAATCCCTCTGGCCCTGACTGTAGTTGTTTATGTTGGATATGTATCAATTCTATCATTTTATTTTTTAATTTTGTGTTTTGTTCATGCTTTGTTGATCGCCACCTAGTCTTAATTGATTGGGGAGGTTTACAAATATTGTAAATGAATGAATCAATTACTAAATCAATAAGATTCCACATCAATCTGGTTTTCTGTTTCATTCAATGAAACCCACAGAAAGCAAGAGAAACTTTCTCTCATCTACTTTTCCAAAAGTTCTAAGTGCTATACAAATTATATTGCACAAGGTCAATCACATTCTCCATCAAGTTCCTTTCTGAACATTTGTGCCAGCAGTCCCTTTATTTTCAGGGACTTCTTTGAATCTTACAATTAAGAACTGAGTCTTACAATGTAGACAACCACAGAGATGACCTTGGAGAAACTATGCAGAAATGACAGTAACAAAAACAACAAAAACAAGCAGCACACATGGACTCTGTAGGTTACAAGTGAATTGTACTGTGACAGTTTCGTGTATTTGCGATTTTTAATGAACAGATCTGAAAATTATTTCAAGGGTTCCTCCAAGGTAAAAAGGTTGAGAAAGGCTACACTGAAGTGTAAAAGGGAGGGAAGGGAAAACTCAGGCTTTCAAAATTCTGTTACTATAGCTTATATCAATATAGTTCCAGTCAAACTTGTGGATGAACTTGGCCTACCTCAAAGGGCTGACATACAAGCAAGAGGTTTTCATGAAACAATGATACTCCTGTTCAATTTCTTGACTGGGTGACTAAAATAAATACGTAAGTGAATACATGTTACAGAGGTTAATCTCACTAAATTTATCTTTGAAAAATGTCTTAGAGTGACAAAATGAAAAATTACAAAGCTGGAAACATCTGGATCAGACTTGCAATGCTTACTGTAGATGTAATCATCATGTCTTGCTACAGAAAGCAGCTTCTGGGCTGGGGTTTGGTTTTTTTTTGGTGCCTTCAAGCCAGTGACTCCTGGCATCTGCCTGGATTAATCCCTGCAGTTTTCTTGGCAAGATTTTCAGAAGTGGTTTGCCATTTCCTTCTTCCTAGAGGTGAGAGTGACTGGTCCAAAGTCACCCAGTTGGCTTTGTACCTGAGGTAGGACTAGAACTCACGGTCTGGTTTCTAACTTGGTGCCTTAACCATTATACCAATCTGGCTCTCGTTTCTGTATTTAATACAACAAATACCAACATTGGAAATATTTTTTTTAACAAATTGCCATTATGGGCTAAATTGAAAAGTTATTGTACTTACCCATTTAAATCTTGGTAATTATTAGGCACAAAGTTTATTAGGACTAATTTAGTGTTTTCAATTTTGCGAGCTGTAAGACATATTTGAGCCTTGTTAAGTGATAGGTTTAGTTTTGATATGGAACCTCATGAACACTTAACTCTCTGGTATAACTACTCTAAAAATTGGTGGTAAAACTTTTTACTGGAAAGAATGGTCGCAAAAAGGTATAATCACACTAGATCAAGTATTCTTTAATGATTAAATCTTTTCAGCAACTGCAAGCAGAATTTTAACTGGAGGTACATCCAGTTAAAAATGTTTTGACAACTTAATACAGACCTGATGCTTTAGCAGCTTCTAAAATACCTGATATGTTATTAATACTGAAGAATTCAGTATCAGATCCAAATCTACTTTTATTTCTGTCAAAATCTAAAAGAACAGTTTAAAGTACCTGTAACAAATATACAAGAAGCTTGGAATCAAGAATTGGAAAATTTTGGTTCTTTTTAACCAATGGACTCAAATTTTGAAGAATATTATGTCCTATAACTCATAGGTTATGGTCATGTTCTTCCTTATACCCTTTTTGGAGTAATGTTATACAATATGTTAACAGAATTATTGAGAAAACTCTGGTTTTTCAAGACATGTATTGAATTATTTACCAACCACTTGGTATGAGATGGATTTTTCATGCTCTAACAGCAGCACAAAGAGTAATCCTTAGGAGATGGAAAAATGCTATAATTCCAGACATAAATGATTGAATTAAAGAGATTTGTGATTTAGCTATTTTTAAGAAAATTATATATTTGTTTAATCAGAAAAAATCATTCTCTCTCCCTTTGGAAAAAATTCTTGGACAGACTTAGTCAACACAGAAAGCTTAGTTTTCTCTTACAAAATCAGGTGAATTTGGGATACTGTTCTAATTATAGGTTTTGTTTGTTAGTTCTTTTTCTATAATGTTCTTCTTTCTTTTTGTTTTTGTGTATGGTAAATTGTTCATTTTATTTTACATTGTTTTATGTATGTCTTTGAAAATGGATTAATAAAAATTATTTGGTTATGGAAAAAAAGTACAACAAATACCAAGTATACCTTCAGCTGCTTAGTTTACAGTATGAACATGGAAGTATGGGAAAATTATACAAATACTTTTCTCTCCGTCAACATCCATGGCTTTTGCCATATGATGGACTTACTTCAAAAGGCATCCCACACTGCTCAGCGCCCTTTCCTCTGAACACTGTACTGCAGTTATCTCCCATAAACCTGATGCATGTCTCATACAAATCTTTCTTTCAATAGTTTCTCTACATATTGAGCAATTACATTGGAAATCTCCTTAGCTTTATTCCACACCTCAATCAATTTTGACTGAAAGAATACATTCTGAATTACTACTAGAAATGGTTTCATTAAACTGTAATTGTTCTCACATGGCACAACTCTGCATTAAAATATGTGATTTTCTTCAAGTGGTCTAGAGCAACATCAACAAAATATGGTACAAGTAAAATAGTTACTTTTGTCTTGGGCTGAGCATTTAACATTTTTGGTCTTCAGCAATACAAATACACGATCCATTTACTTCTATTGGGGTGCTTAACAGTGTGAAAGGCAAAAACAACTTCTGTTGCAATAACTGTATCTTTTGATTTGCTGTCAGTTTGATGATCTGGTAATTTTCCTGATTAGCTTTCTTCAAATGGCTTTTTTGTGCTTTTCTGAGTTTATATGATCATGTAAACACTTTTATGGGCCATGAGGCTCTACGTACCAGTTGTACATACAAACACTTGGCTTCCCATTCTTCTCAACCTTTTTGAAAACACTGGAACTTGGCCTTTAGTTCTGCAGTATATTTACACTTTTCTTTGTCACTGTTGGGATGTTTTTGCTGGCTGCTCCCTTTCTTTGCACCAGTCTATCTTTCAATATTTTTAGCATTTTAATTTTTCTTTCTCTTCCTATCTTTTCAATTTTATTTTGTTATAAGTAAGCTGCTGCTGAGAATTTTCATTGACTCTCAAGCTAAAGTTTCTTGCATGATGGTGATAACCACCCAGAGTCACTCTTTGAGTGAGATGGGTGGTGACGAAATCCAATATATACATCAGCATTAAAACAATATGTAACATATATGTGGAAGGAAAAAATGTACACAGATGTAATATGAAAGAACATTTGTATCACCTCAAAAACAATGTTTAATGGAAACTGTTTGCATATTCAGCTGCCAGCCAAATGTACAGTTAACTATCTAGTAAAGTCAAATATTATGATCAGTTCTGAGCCAGCTATTTACTTATTGTACACATGCCTCACATTTCTTGCAGCTGCTGCAGCAACAAACAATACAATGCACATAAAATAACAGTTGTAATAAACACTTGTATTTCAAAACTCAGGAATAGATCATAAGACAGAGAGAAATAACTACTTCAGGAACAAGTCAAATACTAGTAATATGTTTTACTAAAAACCTATTTATCTTCCTAGAAAAGATGTAAAATGGGAACAGCTGCTGAACAGCTTCTTGTTATGCATGCTCCGTATAACCAGGCATGGACAATGGACTGCAATAGGCATGGACTTCATTCTGAATCAGTCACGGTTTCAAACATTCTTCAAAAGTAACCTCATGTATGAAATACAACTAAAGCATGTCCACTGTTACTGTATCTGACATCACTGTATCTGATCATCACTATGATCATCATCACTCAGGGTTGAATCTGGGAGTACTGTCCTGACCTGCATTAGGTTAAAAATTGGGAGCATCAGAAGCATAGTTACAAAGTCAGGGTCAAATATTGCACAAAGGTTACACATGCCCCCAAAGTAACAGATAAATAACCAGCAAGTTGCTCCAGGAACCTACAGCCAAACCAATCCTAGACAAGAGAGGGAAGATCAGGGCTCTGATCCTATCAAGTAATTTGCACACCAGGTAATCTTGTTGAGCAGTCACAATTCAAGGCACATAACACTAGCCAATCACAGAAATAAGCAGTCTCAAGCAGACTAGTGAAAAGGTTGAAGTAACTATGTAAAGTATTATTGCTTCATATGGCCATTTCTATTCTGATTGCTGGAGTGGTCTGCTTGAGACTCAATGTACAAAAGCAAAATACTCTGTCTCAATGCCTCCAATGAAAGTCTTAGTGAAAATAGTCTTGATTGCACAAAAGCCCATCAAAGATTAATAAAACGATGTGGCATGGCACAGTGTCTTCTACTAGGGACTCACTTTAACCAGTGAGGTCATAAAAGGTCTGCCTGACATGAGTTCCACTGAGAAATTGTCTTCAGATGAGATCATGGCCAATACATCTAATCTTTAAACATGAATCTTGAAGAGTATAATTAGTTCACCTTAGGTCAATCTACCTTTTAACTACCAAGAACATATATGTATTACATGGCTACGAAGAGTACAGCTGAAAAGAGCTCCTTTTGCAGCCATAGTGCTTGATCCCATTCACTTTTGAAAGGTGACTTTCAGCATGTTCTGCAAAGCCCACTGAGGCCCTTGAGCCAGCTAAATCTGCACAGTGCTGATGTATTGCCTGGATAACATTTTAATTTGTTTTCATCCAGCAGGGATGGGTAAATCCTTTAGAAGACAATCTGGGGAAAATGTGAAGCAAAGTCACTGGGTATGAACAAACATGTAGATACAGTCAGGAACAATATAGAAAAAGATCCATGTTATCAAAAGCTGATTAGAAGTCCATCTAAATTTACAGGGACCCATGTTCCCAGTCAGTTATTATTTGAGATATACTCCACTTTTCCTCCAAAAGAAAATAGTACATAATGTTCCCTTCTCAAATTTTCTGCACAAAACCTCTTTTAGGTAGGCTTAGCTAGGCTGGGCAGAAAGATAGTAATCCAGCTGTCTTCTACAGCAGTTGAATTTAAACTCTTACAACACATTGGAATGTATTAATCAATTATTCTATCACATAGCCTACCAATACAGTCAAAGCAGTCTCTGTCCTATTTTGTAGACTAGCATGTATTTAGTTCAATTATCTCATCCAGAAACATTCTGGGGTTTTGGCCACCATGGCTCTAATGACATTCCATTCGTACTATTGCCACCAACTCCCATGAAAATCAGAAAGCATGCTTGGAAACCATTTGGGTCCATTAATCTCTTGAGGTAAGCATTTTAAATGATTTCCTATATCTACAAAGGCTCCTAGTCATAGTAAATTTCAAGTCCACTAAGTTGTAATCAGTCAGTGATAACAGAAATACAGAATGGAAATACTATTATGGCACTCAGCAAAGAGTGTAAAAGAATGGAGCCAGAAACTAATTGTATAGTTGGCATAAAGGTGAAGAAACTCAGCTGCTCCTTAAAAGTGTTACTGAAATTCCCAGAACAAATGGGAGATATTTCAACAATGTACCCCTCTCCAAGACCTAAGAAGATCCCATCTAGCCCAAGAAAAAGGACTGGTAGGCAATGGTGCAGTATTGGACAATTATCACCTTGGGATAGTTCAGAGCAACCTGGAGAAAATGGTTTATCTGGACCCTCTGAAGTTAGAGTTCAGGCCTGGACATGAAACGGACATTGGTTGCAGTAGTAGATTACCTTTATCAGGACCTAGACAAAGATGATCTACAAGTACATCCATCCTTGTCCTTTTAGACCTCTGTGTTATTAGTACTTTCAACCATAATATGCTTCTAAAACACCTGCAGGGCCTGGAGTGCTATACAGCAGGTCCCCAGTTTAAGAATATCCCAGTTTACAGATGACTCCTATTTAAGAACAGACTGCCATAAAAACTATTATATTAAAAATTCAAGTTAAGTACAATATTTCAGGTTAAATACACAATACTACTTTGTGTATTATGTTTAAAATGTTTTACTGTATTTGGAAATGTTTCTTAAGTGATTTAGTTGCATAGAAAGGTAAAATATATACTATACACTAAGACAAACATTTGACTAACTGATGCTAAATAACTGTTCTGACTTACATACAAATTCGATTTAAGAACAGACATAGGAACAGAACTCGTTCTTAAACCCAGGACCTGCTGTATTGCAATGGTTCCACTCCTTCCAAGGCAGATAGTTCCAGTCAGTGGTGGTTGGGCAGGAGAGGGTGCCACAAGGACCAGATCAATCTCCCCTCCCATTTAATGTTTACTTCAAGTCCTTGGGAGAGGTTATGTGGCTTGGTATCAACATGGTAATAATATCCAGCTTTATGTCACTATCCCAAGCCAAAGTAGTGATGCCACTGAAATTCTGCCCAGTGTCTGGACACTGTGAGGGTCTGAATGGGAGAATAGGTTTAAACAGAAACTTAGTAAGACAGAGTTAGTCTTTGCTCATCAGTTTTCTCTTGATGGGATGGCACTACCCTTAAAACAGCAGGTCCATGACTTTGGGGTTCTTCTGGACTTACATATCCTGCTAGAACAGGAGATAGAAGCTGTGGCTAGGAGGATTTTTTCCCCAGCTTCAGTTCTGACTCTACCTGAAACAGGAGGATCTCAGTATGGCGACTCATGCTCTTGTCACCAACCATAAGGCTACTGCAACAAGCTATACATAGGATTGACTTTGAAGATCATTTGGAAGCTGTAGTTGGCTCAGAGTACAATGGCCAGTATACTTGACTGGCGTTCACTAGTAGGAGCACATTACATCAGCAATGTGGCCTCTGTATTGGTTGCCAAAAGACTTCCAGATGCAATATAAAGTGTAGGTAGTAACTAAGCTTGGCAATCAGTTATCTGCAGGATCACATTCTCCCATTAGAATTAACCCTGCTAATTCAATTAACCCAGGAAAAAAAATGCTCCACTTCAACAGTTTATTTAACACCAAGAAATAGCCACCAATAATGAAGCACAGCCTACCAATGGCATGCTAAACCTTCTGTGCATGTTATTTGCCAAGGACTGCAAAACCATGGGCTTTATCAATCATCTGACAGGACATAATGCATTACTGATAAACTTCTTTTATTTAGTTGGGTCACAAATCACATATCAGACTGTTGAAATCTGATGTAACAGACTTCTAAACATGGAAAGAACAGCTAAAGCATTTTTATTTGCAAGAGCAGAATACAGATAGTCCTCACTTACAGACTGCCTCATTCAGCGCTGTCAAAGTTATGACAGCACTGAAAAAGTAGGTTTGTGGCCATTGCAGCATCCCCAGTCTCATGATTGCCATTTGCAACCTTCACAGCTGGCTTCCAACAAGCAAAGTCAATGGGAAAGCCGGCAGGAAGTCGCAAGTCAAAGTCACATGATGTCGCACTTAACGACCCATGATTCACTTAATGACCACAGTGGAACTGACATAAGCGGAGCTTGACATCTCACTTAACGACTGCATCAGCGATGGAGTTGCTGGTCCCAATTGTGATCAGTAAGTGAGGACTACATGTACAAACAAGAACTGGTTTTTTTTCTTCACAAAGGTAAAAATTAGAAAAAATAACAATAATTATTATAATCACATGGATTTAGATGGAATAGATGTTCGATCGTGCTCTTAAAATTCTGGAGCTCTCTGAGCTTGGTTGGTTACTTTCATTACCCAACTAGGTAACATCATCAGTGCGAGTAAGTGTAGAGTTTGCTGCCTGTTCTAGTCTTTTTGTTTTTTTCCTTGGCTTTTTATTGTCTCTTTTGAATGGTATGCAAATGGTTTATCTCTATGTGTCTATTCTTCCACTATTTTTTACTGGAACACAGAAAAAAAATTCTGCCTTTTAAAATACCTAGCAATACTCTTGAGTTTCTGTGCATATAAAGTACAAATATTTACCTAGTAAGGTGGTTGTGTGTATTTGATTTTACAGAGATGAATATTATGTGCTGTCATAGGGAAGAACAGTATCCAAAATGACTTTAAAAAAAACAAAAGAAATGACTGCTCCATATCTGGTTAAAATAAAGCAGCAAGATGGGGACACAGTGCCTTTGAAGTTGCTCATCAACAATTGGACATCTGACCTTTGGACAATGTGTGCACTTGATCAGACTACTTTCCACTAAAGTGACAAGTTAACATATCTCTATTCAGATTATAATACAGTAAAAACTTTGATTTAAAAGACCCCCATGTAGCAGATTTTGAATACAACATATTAAATATCTGTCCACAGATCCCCTTGAAATTGAAAAGTCCACTGCATCCAAAATAGTCCAAATGGGACAATAAAATTCTCCTTAATTTATTTATTACATTTATCCTCTCCACAATCAGACAACTCTCAGAGGTTTACAATAATTGCAAGTAACACAAGTGTTTAAATAAAATGTCCACGGCATGAACTAGAATCAAAAAACAAACAAACAAATAATTAAAAACAACTAAATTGCGTTGTCCTGTCTCTCTCAATAGGCCAGCTGGAATTATTTAGTTTTGAGAGTTTCTGGAAGGCCAGGACACTGGGGGACAATTTAATTTCTAAGAGCAAACTCTTCCATAAAAGTGGTGCTGTTATTGAGAAGCAGCACCTATGAACTTCCACCTCACCCCTTGCCCAATATCTTGCAGGGATAACAGATCATCAACAATTTGCACAGGTCAGGTTAGTCCTGCAAGTATCTCAGTGTCAAGCCATGCAGGGCTTTGTAAGTAACAACCAGCACTTTATCGCAACTGGAAGCTCACAGGTAGCCAGTGGAAAACCTGGACCAGAGGTGTAATGTCTTCATAGTGATGAATGCCAGCTAATAGTTGGGCTGCTGCATTCTGGGCCAACTGAAGTTTCCCAGTGGTCTTCAGATGCAGCCCTAAGTAGAGAACATTGCACTAGTCCAAATGAGTGGTGATAAGGAGAACTACTACTATTGCTTTACTGTTTTATGACAGCCAAAGCAATTTACATCTTTTATTTATTTGATTTAAACCCCACCTTTTTAGTATAGGAGCTCAATGTGGCACACATAGTGCGCTCCTTCTTCCTATTTTTTCTCATGCAATAAATATGCAAGATTATGCTGAATATTGACATCTATCTCCTCCATCCCAAGTTTATTTGATTTAAACCACAGAACCCATTTTATGAAAGAATATGATTATTAAAAGTGCATGATCTGGGTAATGGTGTCATTACACAAATGATATTAATTGCCATAATAGATACTCATATTTAATGGTCATGTGGGAGTAACAGATACCTCTCCACCAGTCTGTTACAATAAAATGGATTTTTTTGGATTTTTTTCTAGAGTTTTTTTCTAAATACTCATCTATATAAATAATTTAACACATGGTTTATCTAAAACTTTTGTGTTCCTCCTTATGTTTGGCAAAGAATTAGTGGCTACTCTGTTACACAAATTTCTTTTTACCTCTGCTTGTTTTACATCTGTCATCCCTTATTGCTCTAAGCATAAAAATAAGCTGAGATTAAAAAAAAAAGCAAGAGTTCTGTTATTTTAAAATTTTAAAATATTATCATATATTTAGCTTGTATAAACCTTAATCATAATCTAAATCTTCACTGACAGAAAATTAGGAAAGAATATGCCTTGGATATTAGCTATTGGACGAAACCCTTTTACAGAGCGATGAAAATTTACCTGATAAACTTTATAACTACGAATATGTGGTGAGCTAGTTCAGCAAAGATTATGCCATTTAGTCTGTATTTCATCTTAACAAAATTTAATATAGTTCAATTTTTTATATAATATATAGTTGTCTTCATTATGTATTATTATCAAAAACATATTTATTTGGACTGTACTTTAATATTCATGTAAGGAAAACTAAATTGTTTATTGAAAGTTATTGAACTATACTGTACAACAGTTTCTACAAATATAACAACATATCAACTATCAATTATTAATGCTTGCAGTTTATGTTAAGTTATTAATGATTCAAGGCAAAATTAGAAGAGGAAGTACTTAGCTGGATGTCTTATTTTAGTTGTCTTTAAATTCAAACCAATTTGTGCTGGAAACAATTTAAATCAATCAAGGAAGCAGCATATTTCAACCACTTATACCCTTAGCCATTTTCTTGACCTAGTAGGGGGAGAGACAATGTAATTTGACAATGACAGTGTAATTTGTATGGAAAAATAGATTTCTAATCTTTTGTAACTGATATTACAAAACATTTTAACGTCAAGGATGTCCTGGCAACCGAGGGTTCCAACTCTGAGTCAATACACTGAAAGATTTTGTTTTAACTTTCCTATATAAGTAGTACATCAAACTTAGTAGAGGTAAAGGTTTCCCTTGACATTAAGTCCAGTCGTGTCCAACTCTAGGGGGCGGTGCTCATCTCCGTTTCAAAGCCGAAGAGCCGGCGTTTGTCCGTAGACACTTCCGTGGTCATGTGGCCGGCATGACTAAATGGAATGCCGTTACCTGCCCGCCGAAGCGCTACCTATTAATCTACTCACATTTGCATGTTTTCGAACCTCTAGGTTGGCAGGAGCTGGGACTAGCAACGGGAGCTCACCCCATCACGCGGATCCGAACAGCCAACCTTCCGATTGGCAAGCTCGGCAGCTCAGCAGTTTAACCTGCAGCGCCACCGCGTCCCACATCAAACTTAGGACACTGAAAATTCACACAAATAGTGAAATTGGATACATGTATAATTTAAGCTATTTAATTTACTGGCTAAAAATGAGGAAAGATATTCAGCATCTTATGCTTAGGCATACAGAAGATGGAATATTACACTATGGAATTTCAAACCAATGTCAGATTAGTTAAAGTCCTCTGTTCATGCACACTGAATGACTACAAGGGAAGCAGGATCCCCATTATCCCCAATCTGCTTGTTCATCAAAGATATTAAAGGGGATCAGAGCTCTATTGTATAACATCTTCTATATAATTGATAGCTCCTACTGTGTGAATCTGTGCACCTCTCTATACAGGAAGTCCTAATTTAGCAATTGCCTCATTTAGCAACCATTCGCAGTTACAACGATGATACAAGTGACTTCACGACCAATCCTTGCATTTACGACCTTTGCAGGTCTGTAACACAAAGAAAAGCTGAAGTGAGATCATAAGCACAGTTGCGGTTTCACTTAGCAACCACTTCACTTAACGACCTTAACGACCAAGTTGCCAGTCCCAATTGTGATCGCTACATGAGGATTACCTTTATATGGAAGCACCTTTCACTAAAATGAAGGGCTAATAGCCATAACACAACTTTATCCTGAATATATGCAAATATGATAGAAATGAAAGATTTTAAGGAATGTTGTGTTTCAGATGTCAATTCACAAAAAAAATTACAAAAGCCTTTGGAAAGAGATGGCAGGTCTTCGAAGCCTCTGCAGGCTTTGGAGAGTTGCCCTCTCTTTCCGAAAGCTCGGAGAAGAGAGTACAAGCTTCCAAAAGACAGCGTTCTGAAGGGAGCCACGTGGAGGAAAAGGAGACAGCAAAGGCAGCAAGGTGCTTCTGCTTCACCCGTGGTGGCTGGGCAAAAAAGGCAAAAGATCAGTGGGGGGAAGTGGAAGAGAAGGCAGCTGGGTGAGTGAATGCAGACTGGGGTGGCTGGAGCTTGCTGGGGCAGCTTGGGGAAGCTGGGCTGGAGCAGTTGCAGCTTGCTAGGGCAGCTGGGTTGGGGAGGCTGCAGTTTCATGCTGTGCTGCGGCTCAGGGGCTTCTTGCAGCCTCAGAGCTGCGCGGTTCTGGGCCAGCTTGCCGCCCCACAAGGCAGGGTGCAGGGCGGCCAAAAGGGCAGAGATGGGGGGGAGATACATGGGGGGGGGAGGTTGAAGGTAGTCGTTTACCTGAGGCTTGGGGCTGGGAGGGACCAAGCCCAGAATGGCTTGGATTGAGGTGGGTGCTTGGCTAATGACCGGTAAAATTCACTTAACAACAGCAAGGGTAATTGCCAAGATTGCCATCACTAAGTGGAGGCTGTCTCGGGGTTGGCAGTGGAGTTCCCCAGGCTTATGGTTCTGGGGGACTTCAACCTGCCCTCCTTGGGGCGGGCCTTGGAAGCAGCTCAGGAGATCATGGCCACCATGGTGGCCATGGGCCTGTTTCATATTATTCGGGACCCAACTCAAGATAGTGGCCTCATTGGACTTGTTTTCTTGTCAGAGCAGTGGCAATGTTATCTGAGGGGAGAGTTACATCTTTCCCCTTTGTCACGGTCGGATCACGCCCTGGTGACCTTGAGATTCTTTTATGCTGCCCCCCTCTGCAGGGAGGCAGGACCCATTTGATTGGTCTGCCCCCAGCAACTGATGTAGGGTTTCAGAGGGAGCTAGGGGTTATACCGGAGATCTGCTGCACGGTCCAGCAGAGGCCCTGGCTGCTGCCTGGAATAAGGAGGTGGCCGGGGCCTGGGACAGGATCGTGCCTGTGAGGCCTCTCTTGTCCTATCAAACCCGACACTCCCCATGGTTTATGGAGGAGTTGAGGGTTCTGAAGAGGATTAAGCGACGTTTAGAGCACTGCTCTAGGGACGCGGTGGCGCTGCGGGTTAAACCGCTGAGCTGTCGATCGGAAGGTCGGCGGTTCGAAACCGCGCGGCGGGGTGAGCTCCCGTTGTTAATCCCAGCTCCTGCTCACCTAGCAGTTCGAAAACATGCAAATGTGAGTAGATCAATAGGTACCGCTTCGGCGGGAAGGTAACGGCGTTCCGTGTCGTCATGCTGGCCACATGACCCGGAAGTGTCCTATGGACAACGCCGGCTCCAAGGCTTAGAAACGGAGATGAGCACCGCCCCCTAGAGTCGGACTCGACTGGACTTTACGTCAAGGGAAACCTTTACCTTTACTAGAGCACTGCTGGAGGAAGACAAAGACCGAATCCAACCAAACACAAGCTAGAGCCACTATTAAGGCCTACCTTGTGGCGGTAAGAGCGGCGAAATATCAGTATTTCTCCGCTCTTACTGCATCCACGGAGTGCCACCCGGTGGCCCTGTTTAAGATTACCCAATCCCTTTTGGGGAAAGAGGATTGAAAAATCCACCTACAGGGCCATGCTGAGGAGTTTTCTGAGCATCTGCAGGATAAAATCGCTCGAATCCATTCCAAGATGGACTCCAAGCATGAGACAGGGTCTGTGGAGATGCCCGGGGAACGTACTTACCCAGTTATCTGGGAATGGTTTGATCCTGTTGGGCCCGAGGAAGTGGACAGGATCCTCCAGGCTGTAAATGCCACCACTTGCCGATTAGATCCATGTCCCTCCTGGCTGGTGAAGGCAGCTCAGGAAGGGACGTGTGGTTGGGTCCAGACAATGGTAAATACATCCTTGAGAGAGGAGGTGTTTCCAGCAGTCTTTAAGGAGGCATTGGAGTGCCTCCTCCTCAGGAAACCATTGCTAGATCCTAATGTACTGGACAATTTTCGTCCAGTCTCCCATCTCCCCTTTTTGGGGAAAGTGGTTGAGAAAGTGGTGGCATTGCAGCTCCAGAGGATCCTGGATGAAATGGATTATCTAAACCCCTTTCAGTCAGATTTCAGGCCCAGTTATGGGACGGAAACGGCATTGGTTGCACTTATGGATGACCTCTGGCAGGAGCGGGATGGAGGCAGTGCATCCATCCTGGCTCTTCTTGACCTCTCAGCAGCTTTCGATACCATCAACCATGGTATCCTTTTGGGGCAATTCAGGGAGTTAGGGGTGGGTGGCGTGGTTCTATGCTGGTTCACCTCCTTCCTCCAGGGCCACTCCCAATTGGTGTTGATAGGGAGCAAGAGATGTCCCTTCTTTGTGGGGTGCCATAGGGCTTGGTACTCTCTCCACCCCTTTTTAACATATACATGAAACCACTGGGTGAGATCATCCGCCACCTCAGGATGAGGTATCATCAATATGCCGATGATGCTTAATTATATATCTCCATCCTGGGTGAAGTACGTGATGCCGTGCCCACCCTTTCTAGGTGCCTGGGAGCTGTGGGGGCTTGGATGGGGAACAACAGTCTTTGGCTGAACCCTGGTAAGATCGAGTGGCTGTGGATTAACAACTCCTCGGGTCTGAGAAATTGTCATCTTTAGTTCTGGATGGGGTCGCGCTGCCCCAGACAGAGCCGGTGTATAACTTGGGGGTCCTCTTGGAATCACGACTCCTGCTTGAAGAGCAGGTGGCAGTTGTGGCCAGGAAGGTCTTTGTTCAACTTTATGTTGTGCGCCAGTTACGCCCTTTCCTGGACCAAGAAGCCCTTTGAACAGTCACTCATGCCCTGGTCATCTCCCATATAGATTACTGTGACGTGGTCTACATGGGACTACCCTTGAAGAATATCCGGAAGCTACAAACGGTCCAGAAAGCAGCCATGCAGGCAATTTTAAGTGCCCCAAGGCTGGCACATGTAACAACTTTACAATGCGAGCTGCACTGGCTCCCAGTTTTCTTCCAGGTCCCATTCAAGGTGTTGGTTATTACCTTTAAAGCCCTACATGGCATGGGGCCAGGTTACCTGAGTGACTGTCTCGTCCCCATCACATCGACCCGTCCCACCTGGTCATGTAGAGAGGGCATGTTATGGACCCCATCCATAAAAGAACTCCATCTGGCAGGGTCTCAGAAGCAGGCCTTCTCTGCAGTAGCTCCCGCCCTCTGGAACATTCTTCCCCCAGAGGTGAGACAGGCCCCCTCGCTTCTGGATTTTCGTTAAAAATTAAAAACCTGGTTTCGTCAGCAGGCCTGGAGCAGGAAGGGGAATAGCCACTCCTGGGGATGGCTGGCGCCCTAGAACGATCCTAGAATGGCCCTTTATACTCACAGACTGATAGAGAACCTTCAGCCATCTTGATTTTATCATATTTTATTCTTATTGTATTTATTGTATTTATAATTGTCTTGAATTTTAACTTTGTTTTTATTGTAAACCGCCCAGAGTCCCTCCTTCAGGGGGAGATGGGCGGTGATAAAAATTTGATAAATAAATAAATGAAACCTAAACCTGGGTGTAACCTAGTGGAAAACACAGGCATTCCATTCTTTTCAATCAATGGGATGTAAGCACTGAAAGTGAATTGAGCCTAAATAGCTACTTTGCACATATTTTGTAAACTATATTGTGTATAGTTTCAGATAAATAACAAATAACATTAATAAAACTGAGTTATCCTATCAAGGCAAATGGATTGAAGCTGTATTTATAAACAGCTGCCTATTTGGTATACACCGTTTTAAAATTGTACATAGATATGATACATTTTAATTATATCTAAACAACCATGCTAAGAGGGATGATTTTTAGAGCTGGGGACATTTTCTCATATAAACTGAATCTTCATTTCTAAACAAAAGTTGCATCAATATTAAAAATCCATGAACTCATTGTATCCTGGTTATTTCTATGCAAGAAATGTCTTCAACAATTTGATACTATGTTATATTTAAATCACTGTATACAGTATATTCAGACATACAACCAGACTGATGAAATCCAAGTCTTACAAACCGAGTTGTTTCTTGATTAGCTACTAATTTCAACGCCCTTTAAAAAAGTACCTGATGTATCTTGATGCTTTTCCCTCTGTGACTTAAAGTAGGCACTTTGAGTCATGATATAACAGTCCAGACTACATTGTTGCTATTTACTGAGAAAACAGAGCACATGTTTAAAGGTTTCCCACTGAGAATCTACTGAGTTCCAGAGTGCTTAATTCTGGAGCAAATACTAAGAAGTCAGATAAAATACAACTTTTAAAAGGTACAAAATACAACTGACTAATTTTAAAAAGATTCCTAACATTTTAAAGAAAAAGTAAGCTCAAGAATAATACTCAGCCTCTGAATGTAAAAGCCATTTCTAGTAATGCTAGATTCTAGAGATTCTGGTTAGTTCACAATAAACCCCCAAATGACTTGGAGATGAATCCCTTCTATCATTATAAAGGTAAATCTAGGAAGTCCAGTGGGTAAAATCCCTGAGCGAGAACTCCCTTCCCCTTAAGATAAACAGTGAGGAATGAGTTTGTTGGAGTTTTTTTCCTCTTTTGAATTTTCCTTAGGAGCAACAGCTGTCTTTAGGGGGGAAAAAGAAAGAATCAGAAACCTGCCATCAAGAGGTAAGTCTGGATATTAGTTCAAACAAAAGACCATAAAAACCAGAAGATGGGTCATTTTAAATATCCCAAAATGCTCAGTTGGGTGGCTATCCTTAGAGTTGCAAAATCCCCCCCCTTAGGAAAAGAAAAATCTATAGTCAGTCATTTAAGTATTCCTTCTGCCAGAAAAAAAGAATGAGTCATGATGAAGGGGGTCCCTGAATCTGCATGTAAGGGTCTTGCTATTGTTGGACATGATGATTGGCTAAGAAAGAGAGGGTCAGAGGGAATTGCCCAAAGTTTTCAGTGTAAAGAATGGAAACGGAATAATACGGCATAAAATATTCTGGCTTGCATAACAAGGCATCAGCCTGCTTGTTCTGTGAGATGCTAAAGTCAAAATTTTTTAAAAAGTGTTAATAAGCTTATGAGAACTTTATTATTTATACAATTTATAAGCTGACTGACTCGCAACATCTCTGGGTGGCTTACAATTAAAAAAGAAAAAAAAAGACAAAAGATAGAAATAATGAACAGCCCCCTAAACAACATATAATCAAAAAAATCATCAAGCTTGAGCTTGTTTGTGCTGATCTAAAGCTTGTTGGGCTTTGCAATCCCACTGAAAGTAAAAAGCTTTCTTAGCAAGCCAAGACAGTGGTGGGGCAGCCTTAAAGGCAGGAATAAATTTACAATAAAAATTAATGTAACCCAGTAATAGCTATATACCTATAATTGTGTGTATGTGCACATGTTTGTAGATGTCGCCCAAGACAAAATGGATTATACTTTAGTTGAATCATTCTAAATTGCTTCAGAGGAAATGTTTTATTTAAAGTAGTTCAACACATAGAAATCAAAGGAGTATTTCTCTATTTTAATGTAAAGACTGTTATGGAGACATTGAAGAACTTCATGACTATGATTGCCACAGAGATCAGGGTATCAGAGCAAATAAGCAAATCATCCAAATAGATTACCAATCATTTGTCCAAGATATCATGGAAAATGTGATTCATCAATCTTTGTAAGCTTGATGGTCACCCAAGAAGCCAAAGAATATTACGAAACATTCAAACTCCGTATAACAGGAAAAGGCTGTCAGATACTTGTGTCTGCCTTTATACCAATTAGACTCTCTAAGGTCCAATTTAGTTAAAAACCATTCCTCCATAACTGTTCTTAGACGTAGTGATCCCTAAAGATTAAGGAGTTAGCAGTTACAGATTACACAGAGATAGCCACATTTTGAGAAAAAAATGTGGTGGAGAAAGAGGGGCAAATAAGTGCCTTATATTGATTCTTGATTTTTTTAAAAACTGTTTCCAACATGATATCAACAAGTAGGAATTTGAACTCCATGGATAAGGTTAATTGTGCAATCACAGAATTGGCGATGGAAGGACATGTTGGGTCTTTTCTTTCCCCTTAGAGGTCAAAGTTAAAGAACTGCTTTCCTATCAAGCAGTGACTGATGAGAGATTGAACCCTTGCAGGCTATGAGTCTTCTAATCAGGGTAGCTGAAGGTAATGATACTCTACCTCTAGTGAACATATGGATTGGGAAACTGAAGCCAGTTCATTTCCAGGGCAACTGAAAAAATGAAAGGGGAGACCAAATAGTTGAAGGAATTCTTGGTGATAGCCAATAGTGAATTGTATTGGTTCACTATGCTCCTGGAGCATTAAAAGCTATCCATCAGTTGTTTCAAGGCAGACAGTCTGAGCAGGTAAGGCATAACTGAATGCAGTGCCAGACTCAATTCAGTTTCCAGTAGCACCAGTGACTGTATGTGGATTTTGATGCTTGCATGGGTTTGCAATGTAACTGGAATATACTGTCTGCACAATTATTAGGCAAGTGAGTATTTTGACCATATCATCATTTTTATGCATATTTTCCACCTCCAAGCTGTATAAATCTGAATGCTTATTGGATATAAGCATATCAGGTGATGTGTATTTGTGTAATGAGGGAGGGTGTGGCCTAAGGAGATCAACACCCTATATCAAGGTGTGCATAATTATTAGGCAGCTTCTTTTCCTCAGGCAAAATGGGCCAAAAAAGAGATTTAACTGACTCTGAAAAGTAAAAAATTGTAAAAAGTCTTTCAGAGGGATGCAGCACTCTTGCAATTGCTAAGATATTGGGGCGTGACCACAGAACTATCAAATGTTTTATTGCAAATAGTCAACAGGGTTGCAAGAAACATGTTGAGAAAAATAGACGCAAATTAACTGCCGAAGATTTGAGAAGAATCAAACGTGAAGCTACCAGGAACCCATTATCCTCCAGTGCTGTCTATTCCAGAACTGCAACCTACCTGGAGTGCCCAGAAGTACAAGGTGTTCAGTGCTCAGAAACATGGCCAAGGTAAGGAAGGCTGAAACTCAACCACCACTGAACAAGACACATAAGTGGAAAGGGCAAGACTGGGCCAAGAATATCTGAAGACAGAGTTTTCAAAGGTTTTATGGACTGATGAGATGAGAGTAACTCTTGACGGACCAGATGGATGGGCCCGTGGCTGGATCAGTAATGGGCACAGAGCTCCACTTCGACTCAGATGCCAGCAAGGTGGAGGTGGGGTACTGGTATGGGCTGGTATTATTAAAGATGAGCTAGTTGGACCTTTTCGGGTTGAAGATGGACTCAAAATCAACTCCCAAACCTACTGCCAGTTTTTAGAAGACACTTTCTTCAAGCAGTGGTACAGGAAAAAGTCTGCATCTTTCAAGAAGACCATGATGTTTATGCAGAACAATGCTCCATCGCATGCATTGAAGTACTCCACTGCGTGGCTAGCCAGGAAAGGCCTCAAAGATGAAAGAATAATGACATGGCCCCCTTCCTCACCTGACCTAAACCCTATTGAGAACTTGTGGGCCCTTCTCAAATGGGAAATTTACGGTGAAGGAAAACAGTACACCTCTCTGAACAGTGTCTGGGAGGCTGTAGTTGCTGCTGCACAAAAAGTTGATTGTCAACAGATCAAGAACTTGACAGACTCCATGAATGGAAGGCTTATGACTGTTATTGCAAAGAAGGGTGGCTATATTGGTCACTGATTTTTTGTTTGAAATGTCAGAAATGTTGATTTGTAAATTTTGAGTTGTTTATTATTCTCACTTTAAGAGATGAAAATAAACGAGTGAGATGGGGGAATTTTCATTTTTCATTTAGTTGCATAATTCTGCACACTAATAGTTGCCCAATAATTGTGCACACATAGATATGCTCCTAAAAAAGCCAAAACCTCACTTTTACTTTCTTAAATATTCAGGTTTGAGATTTATTAACGTTTTGGATTGACCAAGAGCACTGTAGTTGTTCAATAATGAAATTCATCCTCAAAAATACAACTTGCCTAATAATTGTGCATGCAGTGTATTGTGACGGCCCCAGTACCAGGATCTTAACTTGAGAAATTCTCCAGACAGTCCATTAGAAAGCTTAAAGAATTCATTTATTAAAATCCGATTACACAAGACAGTCACTAAGCTCTGAATAATATTTTGGTGCCAAGTGTTCAAATTAAATCATTCCCTCTGACATAATCTCTCCCCCACCCGGACTCACACTGTCCCACAGACAAGCCTGTTCTCACTCCTGATTTCCCCCTCCCAGTTCCTTAGACTTAATTAGAATCCAGGTGTCTTATCAGGCTGTCCTTGGCTGCAACTGCTTGTGTAGGAATGTGCTTAACAATTCTCTCTGTCTGCAAAGCTGCAAAAGCTGACACAGGTTTGCTCTCAGCAGTTAATCTGATGCATGTAGCATTAAGCAGCAACTTCATGCAATTCCATGGCAGGCATGCAAAGCGACTGACAAATATCTAAATGCCTATGGGTAGCTCCACTAATCTGGGCTCTGCTCACTTCCCAGTTGCCCTAATCATGGTGTCCCTGGGAATTGGGGCTTCATTATTTACATACCTGACTAGGAAAATGCCCCCTATCTACAATTATGGTAGTCTGCTGGTGCTGGGAGGGTGGGGCTCACTCATCAGTACCTCAGCCAGATTCTCCACATACAAACATAAACTTTATACATGCTGGTTTAGCTTCTCTTGGGCAGTAAGTAGAATTCCACCAGTTCCCAGTAGTTAATCTTTTATTTCATCAGACAAGCCCTCTCTGAACTAGTCAACCAAGCCTCTCTCATTCCAGCCCACACTCTATGCCAACAGTTGAATTCTGTAATATACCGTACTCCTGCACTGACTTCTTTGCTGGAAGCAGCAAATCTCACAGTTAGCTGACAGAATCCTCAAAGTTAGCTCTCAGGCTCATAAAGTTAGTATAGTTATCTAAGTAAAGGCTGGACTGGATCAATACGGGCTGTCCCCTTTGCAGCCCTCTCAGCCATGAGGCTTATCAAGAAGCCCAACTTGGTTTGATCACTGGGGAACTCTAGTCTCAGAAACATACAGAGTTCATTTTGAGTGAGGAAGGTGGTAAAGTATTGCCTAGATTTCTACTTTATTTGTCTTGCGAGAAGCAGACATAGTGCCAGATGGAAGCTGTTTCTGGGGACACTGCTGCTGGGCCCCCTACAGGAAAAGGACCCATCTCCTGGGCTAACTGATTCATGGGCTGGGAAAACCAGTCCATCTGGATAGCTACTTGATGGTGATAGTGGTGCAAGGTATTGGCCAAATGTCAGCAGAATTCCTTGGAGGTTGGTTGTCATTATTTTGATTCTTGTGCAGCATGCAAGAAAACAGCAGAAACTACCTAGACACTCAACACAATAAACTAGATAAAAATCTTTGTGGCATTTTAGAATGAAGCTACTTAAAGCAGTTGATTGCCCTCTTTTAACAAGAACATACAATCTCTTCTTATATCAACTCATATCAACTTTAAATCCAGCACTTTTTCCCATCTTTCCGACAGCTTAACAGACACCTTGCCTTGTATTTCTCAAGCCTGGTGCTAGCTGGTTGTTCACCTAATTTACACCCTGAGAAACTCAAGTTTCCGATGTATTTCCTACAGAAGGAATGTAATCTACATGGACATCTACATGCAGAAAGCAGAGAAAATGACATCACTTTTATTTTATATGTGTCCAAGTTAAGAGTTTCCCAGTTTCCTTCAAAGCAGTATTTCTCTGAGGCCTAATTGCCATTTTAGATGGTCCTACCCATTTTTCCTTTGTTCCTATTTCCTCTTATGTTTTTCTAAACATAACTGTTTTTCTAAAAACATAAATGTTTTTCTAAAAGCATGATACGTACTTGTGTTTCTCTTTGCTATTGTGTGTGTTTAATAAACTCTAAAGACTATTTGAAACATACATTTTTGGTGATATCTTAAAGACTGGGGGTGGAATAGAGATAAAGACATTTTCTTTCTTTTTGTTCTTGTTTCTATGGAGGCAAAAAATGTGGCAGCAAGAACTACCAGCTGAAGCAGTAACTGCTGCATCATCCCAAGCTGTCTTAGTAGGTGTGAAAGACTATGGAGTTTAGAGACTTTTACAGATCTATTTAAAGAAAACAAAAGATATTTATTGATTACTTAGATCAAAACTCAAATTTGAAATAATGCAAAATATTTTCTACCTGATCCTATGCATAATTACTTCCATATTAGCACTTCTAACTACAATCTTATTTTCAAAAATAATTTCTTACTTAATTGTACAGAAGAGGTATTTAAAATCATTTAATGTTTTCAATCTTAGCTGCAAAATATTCCCAAATGAACATGATGGTTGTGTATTTTTTAAAAAAAAGCTGACATCATATAAACATCTGGATGCCTGAAATGTAGATTTGAGAGGCATACTAATCCCTTATTGTTACAGCCTTTAGAATTTATCCATCCATCCATCCATTTTCTATCCCTTTATTATTTTTATAAATAATGCAGGGAACATCCCTATTACTCCTTCCTCCTCCTATTTTCAAAATCATTTAATTTGGGGGGTGGGGGGAATAGCCCAGGCAACTAACTTTTCACCTGGGCAATAAATACATTTAGGCTATTCCTAAATATATTTATTTTTATTTATTTAAATTTATTGGCTGACCAGCTCCAGTGGTCTCTGGGCAGTGTACAGAACTAGGGAAAATGTAAAAACACTTAAAATATTGAATCAAATAGACAAACCAGACTAAAATAATCTAATTGACAGCAAAAACAACAAAACAAAACAGGGGCCATTGAACAAATAATGAGTGACTGTCTTAAGAGCCTCCTGACTGAGGAAATGGTGCAGCTGGTGCACAAAATGAACCTCTGCAAAGGCCCTCCAGGCCATAGCTGCCTCCTGCTCTTCAATCAGTAGCTGTGAGTCCAGAAGGACCCCAAAGTTGTGCAACAGCCTTGACTGGGGAAGTGCAGCCCCATCCAAGACCAAAGATGGTGACATCCCTGCCCCAGGGGGTCCAAACAGCTACAGCAACTCACTCTTGTTAAGATTGAGCCAAAGTCTGTTCTGCCCTATCCAGAGCCAAACAGCCTCCAGACACTGGGTCAATACATTGACAGCTTCATCTGTGCCGCTCAGGGTAGAGATGTAAAGTCAGGTATCATCAGCATACTGATACCACAACCCAAACTGGCAGATGATCTTACCCAGTGGTTTCACGTAGATATTGAACAGGAGAAAAGGAGAACATTGAGCCTTGAGGCACCCCACACATGAGGGACCATGGACATGATCTTTCCCCACCTGTCAACACTGACTGGAACCAACCACTGAGGAAGGAGATGAACCACTGGAGCACAGTGTCTCTGACTCCTAACCCCTGCAGCCAGTCCAGAAGGATACCGTGGTCAACAGTACCAAAAGTTGCTGAAAGATCAAGGAACACTAGGATGGATACACCACCCCCATCCCGGCTCTGCCAAAGGTCATCAGCAAACCCAACCAATGCTGTCTCTGTAGTGTACCCTGACCTGAAGCCAGACTGAAATGGGTCCAGATAATCCATTTCCTCCAATATCCTCTGTAGCTGTTGCCCAACCACCTTTTCCACAACCTTCATCACAAAGGGAAGATTGGAAACTGGCAAATAATTATCCAACAGGGAAGGGTCCAGCAATGACCTCTTGAAGAGGGGGCATACCACTGCCTCCTTCAAGGCTGATGGGACCACCCCCTCTCTCAGAGGCCAACACCACATAAACCCATCCTGTGGTCACCTCTTGGACTGTTTTAATAACCTAGGAGGGGCCAGGATCTAACAAACAGGTGCCTGGACTAACAGACAAAAGGACCATGTCTACTTCCTCCTGCGTAACAGAATCAAACTCAGTCCAGATAATATCATAAGACTGTTCCTTGGGCAACTCATTAGGACTTGCCCAGCCAGAGTCCAACTCCAAGAGAACCTGAGTGACTTTGTCTGCCAGATAGCATGAACATTCTCTACCACGGCCTGGAGATAATCCTGGGGCCCAACCCCCCAAATAAGGAGCGGGTTACCCTAAACAGGGCTGCTGGGAGGCTATCAGCAAATGCAATAAGGGTGAAGAAATAGTGATGTTTCGCCACCCTTATAGCCATGATGTAGGCCCAAATATGGGCTCTTACTCATGTTCGGTTGGATTCACTCTTTGTCCTTCTCCAATGGCTCTCTAGGTGTCACTTCTGGAGTTTCATCTCTTGGAGCTCTTCAGAAAACCAAGGAGCACCCCAAGATTGGCTCACAGAGAGAGGCCACATAGGGCCAGTCCAGTCCAGGGCCTCTGTCACATGCCTATTCCAGGCTGTAGCCAAGGCCTCAGCTGAAGTGCCTGACAGGTACTTGGAAAAAACCCTAAGCTCCCTCTGGAACCCAACAGGATCCATCAATATAAATATAAATAATAAATATGCTGGCTGTCACCATTAAAGCCCTTCATGGCTTAGGGCCGGTTACTTACGGGACCGTCTCTTCCCAGTTGTTTCTATCCGTCCTATCCAATCTGGCAGGAAGGGCGTACTCCAGGTACTATCAGCTAGGAAGTGTCGGCTAGTGGGGCTCAGAAAGAGAACTTTTTCTGCCATGGCACCCGCCCTTTGGAACCTCATTCCCCCTGAGATTAGATTGGCCTCGTCCCTATTGACCCACTCCCTCTTTGCACTGAAGATGTTGCCTAGTCTGGCAATGAAACATCTGCAAGAAAACAACAAGGCTCAGAGAGTACCAAGGACTCCACAGTTCAACCCTGAGCTACAAATACTCACTTCGATTGGTATATACACTTTCTTTTCTTTCTGAAGCGTCTAATGTTCCTGTCAGGCAAGGAAATTATAGAGACATATTTAAAGTGAGTAACTTAGTTATCTGCAGGAAAAATCTACTAGGTTTCATGTGCCCATAAAGTATGTAGCAGTAAAACATTAATAAGCATACAAATATGTTTGCCCATGAAAATGCTGGGGAAACAATTTATCATACTGGGAAACCTGCCAAAAAATGTAGAAAAAAAAAAAGGAAGTGAATGATGAAAGCTAAAGAAACAGGGAAAAATAACTTAGGGGCAAAAATTTAAAGCAGCAAGAGAAGAATAAAATTAAAGGCTTAGCTGTTTCACTAGAGTGTCAGATTGTGCACACTTTACTGACTGATTACCCAGTGATTCTTTTTTAAAGTCAGAGTTAGGGCCAAATACAACTGTTCCAGGAATGCATTCCACAGCCTTGGAAAGATGCAGAAGAACCTCTCTTGCATGTCAGATAAATGAACCTCTGGCAGTGAAGGTATTTTCAGAAAGGCATCTCCTGTAGATCTTGAGCAGGTTTGTAAAAGTAGACAGTTCCTCAGACAGAAATGCCTTACATCTGTTAGGGTATCTTAAAGATATCCTAAAGATATCCTAAAGATCAATACAGTACCTTAAATTATGCCTGGTAAACAAGTGTCAATTAGGGCCTATCTTTCATCATCATCATCATCATCACCACCACCATCTATTAAATTTGTATGCTGGCAAAGCATTCAGAATCCTGGTGGCTTACAAAATGATAAAATACAATATAAAATCCACAGCAAATAAATGATTACAATAAAACAATCACAATAAGAAAAAGAAATAATTAAACCATCACCATAACACCACCAAATCTAAAAACAACCCACTGAATCAAAACCAACAATAGCAGTAACAAAAAGCAAACAAAAATTAAACATAATGATGAGACAAAAGCTCAATGGAAACTTCAGACTTCACTAGTTCCTAGAAGGCCATTATTGAGGGGGGCAATCTAATTTCTACAGGGAGGCTGTTCCAAAACACCATGATAGAAAAATAAGGCTTTCTAGTTTCAACCCCTCACCTTACAAAGATGGGCATTCCCAGCAGCTTCTCCTGGATGGATCTCTTCAGACAGTTTGATACCTAAACCCTGGCTAAAAAGGTTCCAGATAATCTATTTCCTCTAGGGTGCTCTGCAAGTGGATCCCTACTATGTGCTTAACAACTTTTCCCCAAAACGGAGTGGGTGATAGCTGTCTAACTTTGCTGGCTCCAAGGAGATCCTTTTAAGGAGATGAAAGAACTGTCAAGGCTTCTGGCACTGACTTCTACAGAGAAGCATTAACTTAATTCAATAGGTCACACTTACCAGCCCCATCCAGGAGCCAGGAGGGGCATGGATCAAATATGCAAGTGACAGGGGTCATGCCACAGAGCATCCTACCTAATTCTTGAGTCTACAGGCCAAAAGGAGCTCCAGATAACAAAACCTGACAACTCCCTAGTCACCACATCAGAGTCTTCCCAGGAGGACTCAAAACTTTGCAAATCCAAGTGACTTTGTCAGCAAAATGCTAAACAAAACAATCACAGAGGCTAAACAGGAGGTCTTGGTCCATTTCTCGCAAGGAAGGAATTTACTACCCTAAACAACCTATCAACAGATCATCAGCATAATAAGGAAGAGAAATAAGGGCATTTTGCTTTCCTTATTGCGATAGCACAGGCTCAAATCTGGAACATATCCTTGTGCTCAAGGTCAGTCAGATTCATTTTTGGACTTTCTCCACTGTGTTCCAGGCTTTTCTGATACTTCATCACCTGGAACTTTTGCTGGTTGGTAATTTAGTTGTTGCATATGCACCAACTGTAACTTCTGGACATGTTCCAAGGGCAATCCCATGTATAGTGTTTTGCAACAATCAAAACATAATATTAAAAAGTTGTAAATAACCTGCAAATTTTAACTGGCCAAAATAGTCACAGATTGCACACTAGCCATCCATACAGTACTTGCCATAGCCACCACCTGTGAACCTAATGAGAGCTGAAGATCAAGGAGCATTTCCATATAGTGAACTTGCTATTTCAGGAGAAGTACAACCTCATTCAAACAAAGATAATTTCCAAATTTAATTTTCTACCTGCCAAAACATCTTTGCTTATCTGGATTTAATTTTAGACTTTTCTTCCTCATGCAGCCCATTATTAAACTGAGACATTTTTCAAAGATACTGATTGCTCCCCTGCATGATAAAAAGTACAGATGATACATTTGCCTGGGAACTACATTTATAGTTTTCAAAATACGTTTTTACCCCTAACATTAAGCATTCCTTTCTGTTATCCATAAAGTTCTTGTTCTTGATTTTGCTAAGAACTATGTGAGGCTTGATATTTTCCAGCAATGTTATTTATGTGCCAAACAACATGAAGGACAAGGAGGGAACGCTGTGGGACACCACTGGTTAATCCCTTAGTAGTTAAATAGTAATCCCCCAGCACATTGTGAATATGGCCTGACAGGGCGGATCACACAGGAAACGCCAAATAATGCCGCCAGCCAATGGTATCAAAGCACCCAAGAGGACCAGAGACTTAGAGCTACATTCCTTTGTTCCAATTTATGTCATCTATCCAAGCAACTAAAGCAGTCTCAGTATGACATCTTGGCTGAAAACATATTTGAAATCAGTCCCAATAATTGATATCATTCAGATCAGTCCCAATATTTGGTATCATTCAGATTTCAACAGATTTAATGCATCTGTTGAAGCTGCTTTTAGATAATCTTTCCAAGAAATGTATTGTTTAAGAATTGCTATTTATGTAAAAGAAAGACAATCCTGTACTTAAGACAACCCCTCTCTTCCTAAAAAGGAAGAGTATACAAGGGGAAAAAAGACAGAAAAAATCCATGCAATGTCCAGCTCCTCCCCAATAAATACATGCACCATTTGTGTATATGTGTAAGCCATACTCCACATCCAACCCCAAGGAAATATTTAAAGAAAAAGCAATAGATTAATTTAAAAACTAATTAAAATTAATTGCTTGTGAACTAAGATACCTCACATCTAAATTATCTCCATCTTCCTCTAACAAACATTCTCTCAAACTACTGTCACACAACAAAACAGACAAGAAATGGCCCAACAGAAGGGAAAAAAAAGAGAGAGATTGGATGAGAAGAAAGGGTAGCTGCACTGGAAAGGGAAGGCAAAAGAAAACAAAATTGGGTGGAAATGAGATAAGGGTGAAATGATTACTGGATAAAGACAGAAAGGAATTAAAAAGAAAAACCCTGTTTAAGTGCCACAAAAAGGTTACATTCACCAGATAAGGAGCCCCTCCTAAGCAACAGGCAATCATCAGGCTAATCCTCAAAGACCTCCACACTGTAGCAGCAGATGTTTGCACCTTGCAGTCATTCCTTTGATTACAACAACTTCTATTTGTAGCAACAAATATAAACTAATGCAGATTATTCTGCGTAAAAACAGTAAGACAAAGTAGCATTCCATCACCCTAAGGCCAACCTTCAAATGCATAACCTCCCAGAACCTCTCTTCTGCTGGTCACACTATGTTGTTGTTGGGGGTTTTTTGCATCTCTTTACAGTTATGTGTGTGTGCATGTTTTTTCTAGACTGCTCCAATACCCCTCTGCTGTGGAAATGTTTTAGATTTCCAGCTTTACTGGAACTTCTACTGCTACTACTAGTGGGCACTGCTCAGCCTCCTGCTCTAATTCTACTATGCGAGCATAGTAGAATCACTGGATTATGAGCATGGGAGGAATGCTGGTGCTTAGTGGCCTGTAATTCTGGGAGATGCTCTTCATTATGAGAAAGCAACGTAGGCTTATTTTGTGTAGATGCAGCTGAGATAGAGTAGATTTCAAATGGGCTTCCTCTGTGTGTGTGTGTGTGTTTGGCTGGGCAGGCATTCCAAGGTAATGTTCACCCTTGGGGTTCTGAAGGGCACAGACACCAGAATGAAGGCTCCAAGTGGCAGCCAAAGCAGACATATATATCCGTGGAAGGCTGGTTTTATGCTTTGCAGCTACTGAAGAGCCTGCATCATTGGCAGTAGTGACTTTGTTTCCTCTGTGCTCTGGCAGGAATCAAGAGAACTAGAGTGGGTGCTATTTGCCCCACTGTTTCAGCAGCTCCAGAGTTGTCCATCTTTTGGTGCCAAAGAACTAACTGAAGAAAGGTTTGGGACTGATGAACTATGATGGTAGAAGACCTAAGAGAGTAGTGGTAAGGGGCTGGTATCTGTGGGGCGCAAATGCCTGTTCCTCCTTCTGGGTGAGAAGCTGAAGAGATAATACTACCACTCAATTTGTGCAGCTTAGTGGGGCTGCTGGTATACTTAGGCCTTTAACTACTCTGGGTGAAAGTGGGGGAAGGGTGGGTACGTGTATGAGCGATAGTGGGGGTTGGCTTACTGTCTGGAACTTGGGGCACTGAGTGCTAGATAGAATCAACAGTAAGCCAATTGGGTATCTGTAGGATTAAGATGTGAGGGGTGGCCCTTTGTTCTGGGGGAGGATGTGGACTGGTGGGTTGGTCTGGGGAGAGATGTAGGCAATAACATCACAGTGGTGATGGGTAGTGGGGCAGGGAGAGACATGATGGCCACTTTTGAGGAATGATGTCTTGGTGTATTATACTACTCATGACCGCTACTGCAACCATGGCCCTGACCCTGATTACTGAAGGGCTGATTCACAATGGTGGGAGGATGTTAATCCTGGTTTGTGTCTCAGGGCAGTAGCAACACGATCTGGAGTTGAACTGTTACTCTCAATCCCTTGTCATGGTCAGATCACGTCCTGTTGGCCTTGGAGTTTTCTGCAGCAGCTTCCTGGAGGAATAACCTTTTCATCACTCTATCTAGGTGCCTGACGGAACCTGTTGAGTTCCAGAGAGAATCTAGGATTGTTCCTTAGGCTTTGATGGAATGAAGGTGATAGCAGCCTTGGAACAGATTTCACCTGGCTGATTCTGACATAGATCCTGGAAAGTTCCCTGGTTTCAGAGGTGCTAAGAAATAAAGTAGCAGTACAAATGTCTAGAGCACCCCCGGAGGAGAACAAAGACCAAATCCAATCAAACATGGGTAAAAGCTTTTATTAAGGATTACCTGATGGTGATAAGAGCAGCAAAACACAATCATTTTCTGCTCTTATTGCATCCCCAGATGGCCATCCAGCAGCCTGTTCAAGGTGACCCAGCACCTCCTAGCTGCAGATTGTTCTGAGGAACATCTGGCATGGTTGCTATAAGACTATTTGAGGCATCTGTCAGATAAAGTCACTCTGACCTGCTCTGAGTTGAACTCTCATTGTGCATGTCCTTTTGAGCTGGCTAAGGCATGATCAAGCATATTTATTTGGTAAGAGGTTAAGTCTGTTAGTCCCAAGGAAGTGAATAAGATACTTAGAGCTCTAAGTGCAGTCACCTGTGTATTAGATCTATGATCCTTCTGGATGGTGAAGGGCTCCTGGGAGCCCTACACCATACAATGTATGGTTAGATCCAGATGGTAGAATCCTTGAGGGAGGGGAAAGCTTCACAGGCTCTTAAAAGAATGGTGGACCACCCTCACCTCAAGAAACCATACCTAGATCCAAACATTCTGAACAACTTTAGTCCTGTCTCCAGATTCCCCATTTTAGATAAGGTTGTTAAGAAGGCAGTCAGCCTGCAGCTTTAAAGTGCCCTGTTTGAAGCAGATACCTGGACCCTTCTCAGTTTGGATTCACACTGGGGTATAGTACTGAGACAGCACTGATCATGCTTTTATTTGAACTGGTAGGATCAGGAGGGGATGATACATCCATCCTGACCCTCACTGATCTCTCAGCAGCCTTCAATACGATCGATCATGGTATCCTTTGGATCAGTACCTGTGAGGGTTGGGACTGAGGGGGCATGTTGCTGCAGGGGTTCTGCTTTGAGGCCAGTTCCAGTCAATATAGTGTGAGAGAGAGATCAAGCCCTAGACCCCTGCTTTGCAGGATTCCTCAGAACTCTATCCTTTCTCCATTCCAATTTACAGTAACATTTACATGAAGCCTCTGGGTGAGGTCATCCACTAGCATGGGTTTAAGTGTAATTGGTGTGCTGATGATATGCTGTATATCTCTACCCCAGGTCAACCAAGTAATGCCATCAAGGTTCTCTCCCAGTGTTTGTAGATTGTGAGGATCTGGATGGGAAACATCAGGTTTCAGCTCAACCCAAGGACTAAGCAGCTGTTCTCCTTGTTGCCTATCACATCTCCCCATTTCTTCTAACCAGCAAATCAAATACTTCCTTGACTTTCCTCTTACTCCAAACATACCAGATAATGCTTTTTTTTTTTTGTTATCTCTGGCATTCATTGTAAACCTCAGCTTATTCTGAGCCTTACCTTACCTTTCTGGACTCTATCCTTACAGATTCTATCCCCTGATATTCTGCTTCTGTTGTAAGTCTTCTTTCCATGTTTTAAACTTATCCTTTTCATTTCTCAGTTTCTCTGAGAGTTCTTTATACAAACATACTAGTTTTTTCAAGTGTCTCCCATTTTTCTTTCTCTTTGGTATTGTTTGTGTTTGAGATTTAATTATTCTATTTTTCAGAATTTTCCAACCCTTCTAAACTGTTTTGCCCTTCAGGCTTTCCATCCATTGAATACTTTCTACTTTTTTCTTTAGCTTATTGAACTCTACTCTCTTGAAATCTAAAACACTAATCTGTCTCCCTCTAGTTTGCCTTGCCTGCAATATGATGAATTCTAAAATCACATGGTCACTCTAACTGAAGGTTTTTACAACTTCCATTTCCCCTGTTAGTAAGTATTAAGTCCTTCATAGCTGATCTCCTAGTTCTCTCTTCCAGCTTTTGAACACTGAAATTGTCTGCAGGGCACCTCTAGAATCTGTTGGCTCTCCTACTTGCTGCAGAGTTTGATTCCCAGTTGATGTTGGGATAGGTGAAATCCCCCATTACCACAGTGGTGTGCTTCCTGGACATCTTGACCATGTGACTGTGAAGATTTCATCTATATTTTCTGCTTGGTTGGGTGACCTGTATTATCAGGCAATACTGTTTTTGTTATTTTAGAGTGAATGCTGTTAGCATTAACTAGATTTAGCTGTATTTCATTTCCTTTTCTCTTGTCGTATGACAGAACACATCATCAAACTATTGCTAGAAGTGAACTAAAGCAGCCTTCCCCTAGGCACAAAACAGCCACATATCTTGGTGTCATGAGTAAACGTTCCAATTTTTAACTGCACCTATAGCGACAAGATTACTGTTTCCAACCCTTATTAAACACTGAGATGTTCAGTACATATGAAATAATTTTTTCTGTTGCCTACACAAATACATATTAGATTTCTAATAGAACTAATTGCTTTAACCCAAAAAAACAGATAACCCAGCAGCCAGTATTTATGAGAAAGTGTTATTTACTTGGGGTTTTCTTAACATATCATACTATGGTTAGATATGTTTTATTAAATCTTTAGATCACAAAATAATTACCAATGAGTTTTCTCTCTCCTTTTAAAAAGTTATGTCGCAGGGCTGCAAACATTAAAGACCAAAAGGCAATGGCATATGTAACTGCATACAGACATGGTGGAAGCAGGGATAAAAAGATGGTTTACAATGATATAAAAATATGGAAAAGTAAAGTGAATTGTACTACTGTAGATTTAGTATGATTTCCTTTTCTTTACTTTTATCTCCTGCTTTTAATTTCTTATCTTAATTACATCTTACTATTTTTCTCTGCTTTGCAGAAATTGCTTTTCCTGAAAACTAACAGTGATTTTGCAGTATGTATGTAGTGGTACATGTCAAGGATGTGATTTCTTCTTTGAAATTTGGAGGAAGAAATAAATCCTAAATCTAGAAATGTATATTCCCAATCCATCTGAAAGTTTGCAAATATGAAACGGATTGCAGAAGGTGAAGCAGAGTATAAACTTCTGCTGTGTGCAGATGATGTTATGCTTTAGAAATAAAACAGAAATTTATATTCTTAATCTTTTTTCTCAAGCTTGGTAGTATACATGATCATTCTATATAGTGGGATAAATTAGACTTAAAAAGACATTTATTATGAGTAATAATTTTGACATGTTTAGGAACTGGGGTTTTAGATTATGTTTTCTTTTATTTACAAAGATTCCTTAAAAGTTTTCTCAACTGGTGAATCCCCAACTTCAACTCAAATAAAAGAAAGCCCAGACAGGTGTCTAGAATTTCCCTGAGCAGTTGAGATAAAACAAATATGTTAAAGATAAGTTTAACTCTGAACTTGATACATATATTTTATGAGCTTTCCTGATTTTCATTCCTTCACATTACTTTATATGTACTTCTAAGAACATGGATTTTTGTTTTGGTTGCAAGAGCCAGAACTTTCAGAGAAGTTCAAGCTGATTCACTGAAATCCTAACAAGCAGGATTGCTTGCACATGGCAGAAATTATTAGAAGTGCAATGGACCTTGCAAAAGCACAGTACCTACCTGAAAACTGAAAAGAAAGCTATGCATACTTTAAAGAACAGAAGGTGCTATGATTGTCCAAGGTCTGAGTCCCTTTTTACAAATAATTTTCAAAGCATGTACAGCCCCATTAGCATATATGCATATCCTTGTTTCTTCAGGAGTCAGTTTCAGTTTCTGCATTAATGTTATAAAGTAAATATTGAAACTATTGGGTCACAGATATAATTTGACCTTTAGACCATGAAGAGCTCATATCATGGAATAATGTCTTTAAAATACAGTAGTAGTAGAATCTATTTGGGGGAAACTGGTTCTTCTGCTGTATTATTACTTTGGGTCAATTCAGTTCTGATGGAACAGTATATATAACTTATGGAGAACTTAAACAGAGTTTGATTTATCCAAAGTATTTCTTGATAGCTCATTTAATGAAAGCATCAGTTATTTAATGCTACAGCTGCTTCTGAAATTCCATATTTGTTAGAAATTTTAGAAAAATTATGTTCTAAGCCTGTAACTTGTTTTTTTATAAGATGCTGAAGAAATCTGATAAAACTTATATTATATATATTATAAATACAATTATAATTTCTCCGCTCTTATTGCATCCGCAGATTGCCGTCCGACGGCCCTGTTTAAGATCACATGTACCCTTTTGGGGAAGGTGGGCCCAGCGACCCACCTACAGGACCGTGCGGAAGAGTTTTCTGAGCATCTGCAGGATAAAATCACTTGGATCCGGTCTAAGTTGGACTCCATGCGTGAAGCAGGGTCTGTGGAGATACCGAGGGAACGTTTTAGCCTTGTTATCTGGGAGCAGTTTGATCCTGTTGGACCCGAGGAAGTGGACAGGATCCTCCAGATTGTGAATGCCACCACCTGTCATTTAGATCCATGCCCCTCCTGGCTGGTGAAGGCAGCTCGGGAGGTGATGTGTGGTTGGGTCCAAGTGATGGTAAATACATCCTTGAGTGGGGGGGTGTTCCCGGTTGCCTTTAAGGAGGCAGTGGTGCACCCCCTCCTCAAGAAGCCATCGCTGGACCCAACTGTGCTGGACAATTTTTGTCCAGTCTCCCACCTCCCCTTTTTAGGGAAGGTGGTTGAGAAGGTGGTGGCGTTGCAACTCCAGAGGGCCCTGGATGAAACGGATTATCTGGACCCCTTTCAGTCAGGTTTCAGGCCAGGATATGGGACAGAAACGGCATTGGTCGCACTTATGGATGATCTCTGGCAGGAGCGGGATGGAGGCAGTGCATCCATCCTGGCTCTCCTTGAGCTCTCAGCAGCTTTCGATACTATCGACCATGGTATCCTTTTGGGACGGCTCAGGGAGTTGGGGGTGGGCGGCGTAGTTCTGCGCTGGTTCACCTCCTTCCTCCAGGGCCGGTCCCAGTCGGTGGTGATAGGGGGTGAGGAATCTGACCCTCGACCCCTCCTTTGTGGGGTGCCGCAGGGTTCGGTTCTCTCTCCTCTCTTGTTTAACATCTACATGAAATCACTGGGGGAGATCATCCGTCACCACGGGTTGAGGTCTCATCAGTATGCTGATGATACCCAATTATACATCTCAATCCCGGGTGAGGTAAGTGATGCAGTGACTGCCCTTTCTCAGTGCCTGGGGGTTGTGGGGGTCTGGATGGGGAACAACAGGCTTCAACTGAACCCTGGTAAGATGGAGTGGCTGTGGATTGATGGTGCTTCATCTTCTGGGAAATTGTCATCCTTAGTTCTGGATGGGGTTGCACTGCCCCAGACAGACTCAGTGCATAATCTGGGGGTTCTCCTGGACTCACGACTCCTGCTCAAAGAACAGGTGGCAGTCGTGGCCAGGAGGGCCTTTGCACAACTTGGGGTTGTGCGCCAGTTACGCCTGTTCCTGGATCGAGAAGCCCTCTGAACAGTCACTCACACCCTGGTTATCTCCCATATAGACTACTGCAATGCACTCTACATGGGGCTACCCTTGAAGAGTATCTGGAAGCTTCAGCTGGTCCAGAATGCAGCCGCGCAGGCTATTTTTGGTGCCCCTAGTTCGGCACATATAACACCATTGCTGTGTGAGCTGCACTGGGTGCCAGTTTGCTTCCGGGTCCAATTTAAGGTGTTGGTTATTACCTTTAAAGCCCTACATGGCATGGGGCCAGGTTACCTGAGGGACCGTCTCATCCCCATTACATAGCCCGCCCCACCCGATCATCCAGAGAGGGCATGTTGCGGACCCCGTCCGTAAGAGAATTTCATCTGGCGGGGTCCAGGAAACGGGCCTTCTCTGTAGTGGCCCCCACCCTCTGCAATATCTTGCCCCCGGAGGTGAGGCAGGCCTCCTCACTCCTGACCTTCCGGAAGGCCCTTAAGACCTGGTTCTGCCGTCTCGCCTGGGGCGGGAAAGTGCATAAGCATTCTTGGGGGTGGCTTGCACCCTAGAGCCCCTCCCACCAGCCTGGATTTTATACCTTTCTTGGATTCTATTTATTTACTGTATTTTATTATAACTGTTTTATGAGATTTTAATGTTTATATTTTGCGCTGGATTTTACTGTAAACCGCCCAGAATCCCTCTTTTGGGGGAGATGGGCGGTGGCTAAATTTGAGAAATAAATAAATAAAATATAAATATATTATAAATTTATATTAAATTTATATTCTGATAATTAGCCTGAATGTCCTGTTTTGATAAAGCAGTGGAAGACATTTTTTAAAATGTAACTTATTATTACCTTAATATGAACGATACTTTAAAAAGTGCTTAGTAAGAGTTGGTACAACTGATTTCCTGTCAGAGTTGCAATTCAGAAGTAGAAACATTAACTCAGATGGTTTGGCCTTGGTCTTGCCCTGCTGTTCTCACATTTGGAGCTAACATCCATAAGCCTTTTACTATGAATTTAGACTACTATGTAACATGGACACACATGTCCTTCTTGGGTATAATCTCCATTATTTAGAATCTATTGAGACAAAGAATTGTGAAATTTTTACATAGAGGAGATGGTTGTTGTTATTGTTATTATTATACAACAATTTACACAAGAATTACAGTATAACACTGGTAGAGCAGAGATACACCTGACTTGGAGCACCAAATTGCTGATAATGTGTTGTTCCTTAACATTTGAACTGGGGGGGCTGCTTTATTTTGTTTTGGGGTTTTTTTAAATAAAGTTAAGGAAGATAACTTTTAAGCAATTTTGTCAAATTTCTTGTATTTTTTTTAATGATAATTTTTTTCCATACCTTATTTTATTTTATTTATTTTTTAAATTGTAAGTTATATCATATCGTTAACACAATTATATATACAGGTAGTCTTCACTTAATGACCATTCGTTCAGCGACCGTTCAAAATTACAATGGCGCTGAAAAAATGGCCTTACGACCTGTGCCCAAAATTACGACTGTTGAAGCATCCCCACAGTCACATGATCAAGATTTGGGTGCATGGCAGCCCGCCTGCATTTATGACTGCAGGGGTGCTTCAACTCCCTCCACCCACCTATCTCCCCTCCATCTCTGCCCTTTTGGAAGCCCTGCAACCTGCCTTGGGGGCAGGAAGCCCACCCATGCGGGCGCGAGGCCGCCAATAACAAGTTCCACCCTCCCCAGCCTGCATTCCTTCACCCAGCTGCCTCCTCTCCCAGTTCCCTGCACCTACTTTTGCCTTTTTCACCCAGCCCCTGCAGGAGAAGCAGCTGCCTGCCTTTTTGAATCCTTTTCAGACTCAGCTTCTCGATCGTTTCCTCCACGTGGCTCCCTTCAGAAAGCTATCTTTTTACTTACACTATCTTCTCAGCACTGCTGATTGCATAAGGTGAGAAGATAGTGTTCTGAAGGGAGCCATGCGGAAGAAACGATCAAGAAGCTGGGTCCGAAAAGGACTCAGAAAGGCAGCCGGGTGTTTTTGCTTCGCCCGCAGCGGCTGAGTGAAAAAGGCGTGGGAAACTGGGAGAAGAGGCAGTCGGGTGGAGGAATACAAACTGGGGAGGGTGGAGCTTGCTATTGGCGGCCTCGCACCCACGCAGGTAGGACAGGATGGGATGCCTCGCGCCGCACAGGTGGGCTTCCCACCCCCAAGGCAGGTTGCAGGGCTTCCAAAAGGGCAGAGATGGGGGGATACAGGCAGTGGGGAGTTGAAGACAGTGTTCAGGGCTGAGAAGAGCCAAGACCAGAATGGCTTGGATTGGGGTGGGGGCTCAGGCTAATGGTGGGTAAGATTCATTTAACGATGGCAAAGGGAATTGCTAGGATTGCCACTGCTAAGCGATGCCATCTCGCTTTACAACCACATGGCTTAGTGACAGAAATTCGGGCTCAACTACCATCATTAAGTGAAGACCTGTAGACACACATTTCTTGTTGCTTAATTTGATATATAATTTTTTAAAAAAGAATCAGTCTACACAGATCAGTTACAGGAGAGGCAGCAAGGGACTGGAATAGAGATTGATCTTTCTTCATACTATTTTCCTTTACACCTCCCAAGACAGTGAATGAGAGCTCTATATTGATATGTAGCCCTGACCTGCCACATGATACTTGGGGCTGATGAGGTTGCTCACTACTGGGATAAAACAGTAATCGTTATATAAGAATTTTAAATGAAATATGAAAAGTCAACCCTTCTTACTAGTTAGTTTTTTGCTACAGTAATAAATAACGCTCACATGCCACTTCTACAATATACAGTGCAAGTCTCCAAATAGGTAGCAGTATCGACAATTGCTAATATGGAAATTACGAAAATGAAATGGTACAATCTTAACAGGTATTCAAAGAAAAAAGTAAGTAGCATACTGGAGGTCTACCAGGACGACCACGTTTTCTTTTCCCCTTCAGTTGTGTTTCTTCCAATTCACTACCAACATCTGAATGTGCAGTAGCTTCATTTGTAGAATCCCTGAAGGAAAATGCCAATTAAAAATAAATTAGTAAACGTAACTACATAAACAAAATAAAAAAGTAAAACTCAGTGCTAATACAAATAGTAGATACAATGAGACTAATTCAGTAAATTGAGACTAGCTACTTTATGCACTCACAAAATTACTAATATGAAGATAGCATAGTCAGCAGAAATCTTATGTTGCTGAACTACAATATCCAGTAACCATCACCACTGACCATAATGCCCTGGCTTCAAGGGAAATGGAATCCAACATCTGGAGGACTACAAATTTTCAAAACATGAACCAAAGCAAATGAAAGATCTGTATATTTATTAATTAATCAAATTAATTATTATATTAATAATGATTTGGCTATCATCCTTGAAGTTCATATATACAGTACATATACTGGTCTTCCTGTTTGGAGTTTAATTCCTACTGTATATATGAACCTCTCACAAATAACATGCAATAGTAGTAGTAGTGATTTCATTTTCAACCATTATAACAATACAGTTCTTTAGAGATGGGGATGGCATCTAAACTTGTCACAAGTAAAATAGTTACATTCAATTTATGTAACATTCAAAAGATAACTAGTCTTTTAGCATAGAAAAAAAGAACCAAAAATGAAAATGTGAAAAGATTCAAAGCTCCACAGAGACATCCATCCATACACATACACTTTTCTCACTATGGTTACACAGCCAGTTCTGACAAATCTTGCATGCATATATATAAGTCTCAATCAAAACTTCATTAAGAAATATGTAACTATGAGATATTTTGTTTTTGTTTCATACAGAAGTAGGTTAGGGAAAGTCCTTTAAGCCTATAACCTTCTATTAATGTTGCTGCAAATTTAGAAAGCTTTTTACCCTCACCCTATGAGGCCATTTAACTAAGAATTCTCTACTCTGACAGCAGCTACCCAGGATTACAGATATATATTTCCTATAACCTGTCTTTAAGTAGGGTTTCCAGGGATTGCACCTGCTACTTTTGACAACGACTCTATTACAATATAGTTCTTCCTCATTTGCTCCAGCTGTTTTTCACCTCTATGTGAGGAAACAGAATTCATCAAAGCACTGCTTGGAAAAAGAATTACCTCACTAACAAAAGAAAAGCAGAAAAGAACAAAAAAGCCAGATAACAAGCCAGATTTTTGCAATATTGAAGCTACCTTCGCTATCTGAAAGATCTAATCCTAAAAAGAGTGAGCCACTAGTACTGCCCCTTCCATTTGTATTTGCTTTCCAAGGCAACAGTTTTAACTACTGGGAAAAGCATTTTCACTGTGTCAAATAAAATACAGATGCTATACAATCCTGCTTCAGTTTTTTTAAAAAATGAAAACTGGGCTAAATTGTTATAAATCAATAAAATAAATGTATTTGTTAAGAAAGTAGTCAAATACGTTTATACTGTTAAAATTGGAGCAGAAGTTCAAGAAACTAAGCGTATCTTAGTATCTATAGTAAGATCTTATCACATCACAGAACCTTGTAGACATGTAGGTGTAGGGAGAATAAAATTATGATAAAATAGAAACATTTTATTAGCAATATAAGATAAAATTGTTTAAGAACCACCAATTTTCTAGAATTAACATGTCATAAAATTTGTACACTGTTCTGCAAGCTGTTGTATAATGCGACTAATTCTCAGGATTGTATGTAACTTGTGCTAAAATGGATCTGTGTTAAGAGAATCCAGATTTTGTAGTAATAACTGGATCAAACCATCCAAAGAACTTTTTGTTGTAAAAAAATTATTATAAAACAAACTATATCTCATGCAAGGTATTATACAAAGTAACTAAATCATTTAAAGTTGTTAACTGAACACAGCAGAGTAAGCCACATCCACATTATTTTTTTCTGTTATCAATCTCTTCTCTGGACTTAAAACTTCCTTAGGCTTTGCTCACACATTTTCAAACTTATTTTTATGAACATGTAGGTGAGAAATACCAAGGTGAGGTTAGAAATAGGAACAGATTTCAACATCTAATAACATATTCTGTGAATTTCCTGCAGAATCACATACCTTGGTCCATTGCAAAGCAACACCCCTCTGGATTCTACAACAGATGAACAGGACAAACTTTATGCAAAGGAACCAGACACAAGCTTGACATCAGGACTCCAAACAAGGACAAAGCAGTATCAGAGGACTTGAACCTATCAGAATTTTCTGTTGCAGACCTCAAAGTGACCATTTTGGAAAAACAAGAGTTTAACAGCAACTTTGTGCAGGATATTGCTGAACTCACATATATTAAGGTCTCAACAAATAGCTTTTTAACACATTACAATTATCAATGGATAAGGTACTTGTAACCCATCTTACATGTGACCTGCATCTGCACAATCAACCTGTCTTGCCTCACCCCAATCTACATCAGTCTAGCTAGCCACTCTATGCATCTGACAAAGTGAGTTGCACCTCACAATTTTTTTTGCTTTTTAATAATTTTTTCTAGTTGGAAAAGATGTTACAAACTCTTTCGGATCAAAAGTTCTATGTAATTTTTATGGAATTATATCAAGTACATTATAGAATGTTTATAGAATTATATAAAGCACATGGACATGTATATATTATGTTTGGGATTATACTGTGAGGCTTAAAAGTGAGTATGCTTATTACGGTCTTTGACCAGCCTCTACAATAAATAATAGTTTAATCCAACAATTCGTTGTCAGGAAAAAGAAAAACAATAAAACAGTGAAACAATATGTCTAATTAAAAGTTCTGCAGAATTGTTTAACTTGATAAAAATGTCCCTAATTCTTTCTTTTACTATTGATTTGGTCTTCTCCTGGGTTAATTGGCCTAAACATTCAGGAGAGAGGCCAGGACTGCAAAGTTCTTTTGCACAGGTACAGTGTCAATAAGATTGGTAGCTGTCTGACAACAGCAGAGGTATAAGGCCTGTAGGGTCGAACATGATTTTGAGTCCTGATCCAGGTCTGAGCCTTAATACTTAGCATGTTAACTTCAGAGGCTTAAAAGTGGTATCCTTAAGAAGTACATGTAAAAAGGATGCAAATGTGTTGGTCCTTGTATTCTGAGAACCTGTCTCCCTGAGTTGATGAGTCATCCATCCATCTATAATACTCTTCATGCTATTCCTGTTCCCTGTAAGCATTATACAAAGCACAGCTAAACAGCAGACAGTAATAAGAAAAAGAAAATAAGGCATGAGGTAAGGAAAAATAAAATATAATTAAATCTTGTTTATATCAGTATCTATACCTCTCCATATTTTTCAATCCTCATAAACCTGTACTTACTTCCACCATGCCCATACACTGATACACACATACACAAAGTTCTAATCTTTCATTCTAAATTTCATTCTAAATTCTAAATTTCTCTTCTCTCACTTTTTTAGGATATCAGCTCCATCTAACTTTCTTGGCCTTCTTTTGAACCTATTCACTCTTCATATATTTACACTGAAATTTGATATTCACCCATTGTCTCTATATGACCAAACCACCTCAATATGTTTCTTTTGTACAGATAGTCCTTGCTTAACTACAGTAATCGGCACTGGAATTTCCATCACGAAGCAATGCGGCCGTAAAGCACGCTTTCACATGACTGCATTGCTTAGTGATGGCAATCCCAATAGTCCTGTTGCTGGTGTTAAGCAAGGATTATGGGTCGTTAAGCAAGGACTTCCTCGCAACTTCCTGCCAGCTTCCAATAAGCAAGTCAATGGGGAAGCCAGCAGGCTGTTGCGATGCAGCACGAGAATGGCTGACAGGAGGTGGCTGCTGCCAGGTGCAGGAGGGTGCACTGGTGGCTGCTGTGGCACAGCCAGGCAGGGGATGGCTGCTGCCGGGTGCTGGAGTGCGCACTGGTAACTGCCATGGTACCACACAAGCATGGCCAGGGGTGAATGCTGCCAGGTGCAGGAGGGCACATTGGCAGTGCTGTGGCGCTGCACAAGAACCACCAGGCACTACAGAGTGCAGGTGAGGTGGGGGTGCTGCAGGAGCTCGTATTCCATAGCCAGGGTTCTTGGGAGAAAAAGTGGCAGGATTAGGAGTGACTTACAGGAGCAACTTGTGACCTTCCCTGCCGGCTTCCTCCTTGACTTTGCTTGTGGGAAGGTCGCAAATAGTGATCACGTGACCGTGGGATGCTGCAACTGTCGTAAGTGCAAGAAGGTTGCCAAGCACCTGTATCATGTGACCATGGGGATGTGACGTGATCATGTGACCATGGGGATGCTAGAATGGCCAGAACTTCGAGGACCTGTCATAAGTACTACTCATTCAGCGCCATCATACTGGTCACTCATTCTTCTTTCAAATCTACATTCATTCATTATTCATTTGTTCTTGACTCTATGCTTGTTTTACCAGATCCACTTCTTAAGCTACCCATTCTCAGTGCATTACACTTAATTATGCGTTTCTCCTCACATACTCAACTTCTACATTACTTCCATATAACAATTTGGGCAAAAGCAAGCTGTTATACACATCTATTTTTTTTATTCTTGAACGAATACTCAGTAATCACAACAGATCACATACTGCTCACTAGATTTCTATAATCATTTCTATATCAATTATAATAATTTATAATCAATCAATTTGCCCATCTATTTTCCCACATGCAACTGCTAACTTCAACTCCATATTTACACAAAATATTTCACAATTCAAGCCTATTTACTTTATCACACAATAACACAAAATATTTATATTTGTAGATTTCTCAATGACCTGCTAAAGAACAAAATTTTGGCCTGTAGGTTTCCTGCCTGGAGTAAAGCCACAATGCACTTCCCAAATTTACCTCACTATCACCTTTGTATTCTTTCAATGAGAATTCTACCAAACACCTTCCAAGGGACATTTAACAAACAATCTCAATTTAACAATTCTCTCTTGTTAGCATTTGCTTTGTATAATGGAACAGTAATAAAAGTTTTCCAATCAGAAACAAATGCAATACATTAAATAAGATGGATAGCCACTCCATATACAAATACCCCTATTTTTACAACCACACACTGACACTGGATACTCTTGCAGCTTTACAATGTTTCAACATTCGCGCCACTACAAAAGGCAGCCCCTCCCGATGGGTACCCATTTGCAACGCCACCATGCCCGTGGAATGGGTGACTGGCTTCCCCCCCGCCGTAGTCCCATCCAGCTGGGTAAAAATCATGGGGCGTTTCAACGGAAACACGGGTAGCTCCAAAGCAGCCACCACATCAGGGTGCATTAAGCAACGTGAGCACCCTGAATCGATCATTGCCCACACTTCCATCGTTTTTGTGCGGGAGCCCAACTTCACTTTCACTATCAGCGTGGGGTAGTTGCCACTCACCGAAATATGGTCGTACCCTTCCTCTACCACCTGCCCAGCGGCGCCCTTTAGAGCAGGTGGCTGGCGTTTCCCGCTGGTTGGGACAGCTCGGGCTCCCCCTCGTCCCCAAAGAAAGGAATGTCCTCAGCCTCGGTCTCAGCCCGTGCTGCCTTCATCTTCCTGGGCGCAGAGGGGGATTTCCCTGACGACTTTCCTGGACGCTCCTCAGTCTTCCTCTGTGGGCATGCCGCTGCTCAGTGCCCTTCCTTCCCACATCGGAGGCATTGCCCTTTTGCAAAACAGCTCTCCCTCTCCTCCTGCCAGGCCATGCGCCCCGCTCTACCGGTGATGCACAGTGGCTTGGCCGTTCTCATCATAGCCATTTGCTTAGGACCCTTCCTGCTTTGTGCGAACTTAGCGTGGGCTTGCTCGACATTCCCCGCCAGTTGAATCCAGTCATATAGGGTAATCAGATCTGCCCTTCCCAACGCCCATCTCAGTAACTCGGGTCTCAGTCCATCTTTGAACATTTCTATTAAGGTCGTTAATCGTCCACGTTTGCAGCTAAGGCTTGGAATTCTAGAGCATAATCGGCCATGGACTTTGATCCTTGGATCAGTTCCCTCAGAGCCACCTTGGCTTTCTCTTTTGCTAACGGGTCAGCAAAATGCATCTTTAGTGCCCACAGAAAGTCTCTAAAATCATCCAACTCCATGGCTTCCATCTCGGTTAATTGGACAAACCAATCAGCTGCCCTCACCTTCAGTTTGGTGGCCACAGCATTTATCTTTGCCCTTTCCAAAGGAAACAGCCTCCCAAACTCCTCCATATAGCTTTTTGCATTGGTCAGGAAGAATGACAGCTTCATGGGATCCCCATCAAACTTGACAGTGAAATCCCTGTATCTTGCCCCCTGTGGGCTTCTCTTCCTCTCTTTCTGCCCAGCCCTTCTCCTGGAAACTGGGGATCTTTCCTCTCGAGGGGGGGGGGGAATTCGAAACCCTGACTTTGGGACTTCTCTTCCCATCCCTACTTCTCCCCCTTCCTCTGTCCTCAGACTGCCGAGGGGGCGATGGGGACGCCCGCCGGGGACTGCGCGGTGGCGATCCCACCCGGTGCCTCCTCCTGTCCTTCTTCCTCACGCTCGGGGGGGGGGAGACATAGATGGGGACGACCGTCTGTAGTGATGTTCCCTTCTTCCTCTGTCCTGGCTGCCCCTCGCAAATGACATCTTCGCCATCATGTCTTCCAGGGACCTTATCCTGGCTTCCCACCCCTGTGATTTCTCAGTGGCCTCGGAGTCTTCCGACCCTCTCTTCTCAATTCTGACCACAGTTGGGGACAGCGGATACCTTGGCTTCGCAGGTGCCTGGGGAGTTCCTGATAGGGTTCCCTGTTCCTCACCCCCCGTCATCTGATCGACCGGTGATCCCTCTGCCTTCTTCACCACCTTGGATTTTACCGCTTTTGCTGTTGCTGGGCTGGAATCCGAGGTCTCCGATAGGTCCTCCGATTCCGGAGTGGGGGTCCTTTCCCTTCTCTTTACCATGGAATCCGGTTCCCCCACACTGGAATCTCCACTTTCCCCCGAGCGAGGAGTAGGCTCAGTCATCACTAACTTTATTTCCTCACAGATACACTGGAAGGATGTTAGTGGTAAAAGTTTTCAGATTCTCAGCTTTATGTAATGATTGCCTATCCTGATATACTCAGACTCACAAGCAGGTACTTAATGATATCTGATTTATTAAAAGAATAGTATGCAAATACAGAGAAAGCTGAGAATGAGCAAAAGCACGCCAAATACAAACTAAAAACCCTCGGCTCCAAACGTAATCCCTCCCCTCACCCGGCCATAGCAACCACCCCCTCCCAGGTGCTGTTAGCCGTTGTTCACACATCCTGGGAAAGCAACCTTGAACACATGAGATAACCCAAACACATTCCAACCCAGCAGCCAACAGATAACAACTCCCCGAAGAGGAATCCTCCTCCCTCCCGAGATCAAACACGTATCAGGGAAATGACATGCGAAACGTTACGATGTACCAGGAACATTGGAACAGTGAACATGACAATGACTTTCTATCAATTTTACCTGAAAATTAACATTTATAGCATCCAGTTTGAATTACACTCTTTTACTATTATTATAATTCTCATAAAAGTCTCTAAAATACTTCCAGTATTCACTTTAATTTCATATCAAGTGATTGTATCACTTTTATTCTTAATTCCATTCAGTCTGCTAGATCTCCTTGCTTAACCCTTTTCATCCACTTTCCAAATATATTTTATTTCCATCAAATTAATTCTGCATTTCCTCTAGCTGTTTTAATTGTAACAATTTCTTGCTCTATTTTCTTCTCTCTATACCATGATCTCATCCACATTTTTTTTGAAGCATTATTCTATGTTCTTCTTTCTTATCCATCACAGCCCCTTTCAATTCATCATTCCACCAAGTATCCTTTTAATACTTCATATTAGTGTAACTCCACACACTTCAGTGGTACTGAAGTGTACCACTAATTCTTTTGACATAATACCTAACAGTTGCCATACCCTTTTTCCTCATGTTCAACCCTTCATTCATTTTGCTTTATTTAATCTATCTTCTATTATTTTTCTTATAACATTTATACCGATTCTTCTCGCTGTCATTCTTCTTTTACTCTTGCTTCACTTTGTTTTTCTTTCATGTCCATTTTTTGTAAGATTCACTCTTGACATTACCAAATAACTGTCCTACATTCAGAACCTATTTTTACTGTATTTGTCACTAATCCTTTCCACCTTTCATCGTAAACAATCAAATCAATTATGTTTTTCCATTCCCTTGCCATGCATGTGCACAGACTTAGACAAACCAGAAGAAAGAGACATTTTTCTAAGCAGCTATTCACCAAACCTTCACCATTCTCATTCATCCTTGGGGTTCCAAATGGTCCAATCACCTTTTCTTTAGTCTCTCATCTTATTCTCATCCATCCATTCATGTTGCCTAACAAAGTAATTTCTTCCTACATATCACATATGTTCAGAATGTTGCATAATTTTCCCAAGAACTCATTCATGGTTCTTTCATTATCATGTTTCACTGAAGCATAACATGCAACTACCACAAACCTATGACTTTCTACTTTTATAGACATTCACAACAATGCAGATGATGCCAGTTTATATTGCAACATAAACTTTAGCTTTCCATTCATAATTAAAACCTACATGTTCATTTTCCTGCATTTATTCAGCATTTATTCCGATCTATTTACTTATCTCTCTCTTTTTTGTTTTAGATTTTTTTATCCCACCTTTATTATTTTTATAAATAACTCAAGGCAAAGAACATACTTAATACTCCTACCTCCTCCTATTTTCCTGACAACAACCCTGTGAGATGAGTTGGGCTGAGAGAGAGTGAAAGTTACTCAGCTGGCTTTTCAGGCCTAAGGTGGGACTAGAATTCACAGTCTCCTGGTTTCTAGCCTGGTGCCTTAACCACTACACCAAACTAGCTCTTTTTCCTTTCTCTTAATTTCACAAACATGGAATTGTGAAGGTTCTTTGTTTTCCAAGGACTGAACAACTACAATGTTGCAAATCTGTACACAATGCTTTATTGCAGCACACACTTTCCCCAACAACAGGCTTTTACTATGGGTCAATTCCACCCTTCTAGGACTTGCAAGTTGCTGTTGCCATTTAAATACATATTTAATACTCGGTCCTTTGTACTCAGTCTTTTAATACTCAGTTCAAATAAAATCTCAAAGTCTATAAAGTAGCATACAACCTTTGCCCTTTTTTCCAAAAGCTCCTGCACTAGTCGGGTTGAGGTAATGTCTCACTGTGGTTGTTTCTCTTTTAGTTGCTACTAAGCTCCCAGCAAAGCTCCAAGCCAAGCTCCTGGGAGGACTCCCACCAGGATATGCTGCTCACCATAACTTGTGGTCCCGGCGGTTGAATGACAGTTCTCTTGCCAGCTTGTAATAGCTGCCAGTCTTTAGACATTGCCTCTGCTTCCCTGTCTGTATGCCGTTTGCTTATCACCTTGCCTCCTACAGACTTTCCCCACTCTGTCTTAAGTTTGTTTTTGTAAGATAAGAGCCTAGGTGGGATAAGGTTGCCTCTGGATGTTCCCACATCCTTGAAATTGCTAGGGTGTGGCTTAATTATCACAGGCAGCTAGAAAGCTGGTTTGGATGCTTGTTAGTAACATTGTGGGTTAGTGAATGAATGTATGAGGGAAATGGGTTGAGAAGTATTTCTGCTGCCTTTCTCAACTTCACTCCCTCACAGGAACACATCTATTTTTATTTCAATTCATTTGTTAAACCTCACTCTTTACCATTTACATTATTTACTACCATCTCCCATATTCATCTGCCTTTCCCAGATCAAACAGGGTCATCTCCTTCCAGGTCCATGCCTACAGGATTATATGATTGTCATTTGAAAAGCCTTTGGAAGGGGACTTTTTCTAACAGCTGCCCCCACACTTTGGAACTCCCTTCCCAAAGAGATTCAGTCAGCCCCATCCCTGTTGGGCTTCAGGAAAGCTGTCAAACCCATCTGTTCTGTCTAGCACAGGAGGAAGGGATGCTCAGATTGGAAATCAGATTCACAAGCACACATTTCTGGTTTTACTTTTTGATTTGTCTTATGTACATTCAACTTCCTTTTTTATAATTATTATATTTTCTATTCTGTTTGATTTTATTGTACACTGCCCAGAGTCAATTTGGAGTCAGGTAGTGCCTACATTGAATAAATGAAACTAACTTTTCCTTACTTTTTTTTCTTATGGATGCTGTTATCTTATGATGGAATTGTTAGCCACCTAGAACTTTTTGGACTGAACAGCATAAAAATGAAGTAAATAAATGTATTTCCCTTAACATTTCAAGTCACAAACTTCCGTATGCCGTGCTTGCCATCAAACATCTCACAAACATTGACTGCTGCTCCCCTTCCTGGTTTTAGTCAATTGAGCCTTTCATGTAATACTTTTTAGTAAAGGAACTGACTAGATTATCAGCTTTAATTGTACATGTACATATGAAGAATCTTTTGCTAACGGCAAGGACAAAATTCTGGTCAGTTCTGGCGTATTTTCGTCAGCAAGCCACAAGTGCAACCAAAGCCCAGCTTTATCCCACACATACTCACACTACTCCATGCAAGCTAAGATCTTTAATCTAAACACTATCTTGCAAACCAGGATACAGCTGTCTATACAGTATCCCACTAATTAGGAGGTAAGTGTACTGTCCTGACAGACTCAGGATACTTTTGACTTTGTCAGCTTAAAATTTGTAAATGACAAACTTTAAACTAGCACAGTAATTATACATAATAGCAATCATATAATCACAAATGTAACAGCATGAAAATTTTTCAAGTGGTCAAAAGGACACATAATCACTGTTCAATTGCTTAAATGAAATATGGAGTTGTATTTAACAACATCTGTTGACCAGAATAATGGATACTGCTGGTCAAATCAACTGCCTTCTCCCTTGCAGACCCATGTGGAGATTTCTTTTGTGTATATCAACCCCTGTTCCTTCAATTTATTTATTCATAAGGTCTACAGACCACTCCAATCCATTGAGTCCAAGTGGCACACAACTCCCCAAATATGTAATTCTACTATCACCAATGAACAGAGTGTCTTACAGCACAGAGTTCTATTTATATTTATATTCAGGGCCATACATAACTCCTATTCAAGTTTCAATCTGGAATCTAGGACTGAAGAGAGGAGCAGGCAGGAGGATATAGGATGTATGGTGCTAACAGCTAGCATACTTTAAGACATCACACATTCCCAGGAATGTGTCATTGTTACTTTATGCTTTTTTAAATTGCTGTTTTGCAAGTCACCACATTGAGATGGATGGCCATATACATTTAAATAAAGAGTTAGTCCTCACTTAGCGACCAGAATTGGGACTGGCATATCTTTCACTAAGCACCATGGTCACGAAGCAGAAAGTCATGTGACTGTGGTGGGCTTACAACAGGCATGTCCAACCCGCGGCCCCTGGGCCGCATGCGGCCCTGAACAGCTAGTAATATGGCCCCCCAAAATCGTAAACTTTTAACATTATTTTGCGATTTTTTTCGTGACTCAATTGCGCATAGCACAGACTGCATAGGTAGAAACAACAGAACGCTGTGTAGGGGAAGGGGCAGTGCAGTGCTAATGCCGCCACCGCCGCCCTCTACACACGTCAGCTTGTGGTGACTTGGCATTATATATAATATTTCAACCTACCAACACGTGTTCTGTGATGACAGGTGTTTATCATTAAGTAGACATTTAAGTTTTCTTAGTATTAAACTTTGTTTATTTGCCTACCTAACAATTTACGATGGGCTTGTTATTTCTTTAAAAATATATTTATTCCTAAATAAATTTATTTCAGCATAGCTTCAACGTCGTTTCAACAGAAAACAGAACCCAAAAAAGAAAATAAAAAAAAGAAAAATTGTGGATGAAGGAAGAGTATTCAGTGAAAAATGGACAGATGAGTACTTTTTTGTCGAGACAAATACTAAGGCACTATGCTTAATTTGTAGGGGAAATGTGTCAGTTTTCAAAGACTACAATTTGAAAAGGCATTATACAGAAAAACATGCTGCCAAATTCGAAGCATATCAAGGAGTTTGTCAAAGACAAATTAGCGGAAATGAAAAAAAGTCTCAACTTTTTTTTTTTTTAAAGTCACAACTCAAAAGGACTCTATTATAAAAGCTAGTTATTTGGTAGCAAATCTGATTGCAAAAAAATCAAAATCATTTACCGATAGTGAGTTTATTAAGCAATGTATGGAAAGCATGGCAGATATAATTTGTCCTGATAAAAAAAGCAATTTTTCTAAAATCAGTTTGTCTTACCAGACTATAGCCAGGCGAATTGAAGAAATAGGAAAATCTATCGAAAGAGGTTTGAAGAGTAAAGCTGCTAATTTCAAATTTTATGCTTTGGCAATGAATGAAAGTACTGATGCTACAGATATGGCTCAACTTGCCATTTTTATTAGAGGTATTGATAATGAATATAATGTCACTGAAAAAATGGCTTCTTTGGTGCCATTAAAAGACACAACTAAATCTCTTGATTTGTACGAAACAGTAAAAATGACATTAAAGTGATTTTCTTTAACCATTGTCAACATATCTATCTACTGATGGAGCCCCGGTGATGGTTGGTAAAAGTGAGGGCCTTACAAAATTGATAGAAGACCATGGAAGTGCCACCGGCAACTCACATTAGATGAAGTATCAATGCATTCTACATCAAGAAAATTTATGCGCGAAAGCTTTAAAAATGGATAATGTCATGCAAATTTTCATCAAAGCAGTGAATTTCATAAAGGCCAAGGGATTGAATCATCATCAATTCCAGGAGTTCCTTAAAAAAGTATGGATGCTGATTATGGGGAGATCATTTACTTTGCTGAAGTACAGTGGCTAAGTCGAGGTAAAATGCTGAAAAGATTTTATGATTTGCAAAACGAAATCAAGCTGTTTATGGAATCAAAAAGAAAATTTGTGCCAGAACATGAAGATGAAAAATGGCTCACAGATTTAGCATTTTTGGTGGATTTGACCGCTCATTTAAATGAGTTAAACATGTGTCTTCAAAGTGAAAACCAACTTATCACTGCAATGTTTCAAACCATAACAGCATTTGAAATGAAACTTAAAGTATGGCAAACTCAAGGTATAGAAAATAATTTTATACATTTTAATACGTTGGCTAAACACAGTCCTGTGAACAGCAAGAAATATGCAGCCTTGCTTTTCAGTTTGATACAGGAATTTGAGAACAGGTTTCAAGATTTCTGGAAAAATCATCAATATTTTGGTATATTTTCGACTCCGTTTTCAGTCGACATAACTAAATTACCTCCAAATTTTCAAATGGAGTTGCGATCAGACATTTGACTCAAAGAAAAAAATTATCATTTTATTTATTTATTATTCAAATTTAATTACCACCCATCTCCCCCAAAAGAGGGACTCTGGGTGGTTTACAATAAAATCATGTCTCTCTACTGGACTTTTATAAGACCTATCTTCCCAGAGAAAAATATCCCTCGCTTCACAATCATGCCTTATTCATGACATTGCTTTTTGGCAGCATGTACATTTGTAAGCAACTATTTTCAAGGATGAAGCACACGAAGAGTAAAATTAGAATTAAAATTTCTGACGAGCACCTTGAGAACTCACTGAGAATTGCAACCACTTTCATCAAACCAGACATTGATGCATTAGTTTCACAAAAACAAGGTCAAATATCCCACTAGTTTTATGTTGCCCTCTTTTTTAAAAATTTTATAATAAAAAATATTAAAAAATAAATGAAGTTTTATTATTTATATACATTGTTTATATATTTTATGTGTGGCCCAAGACAATTCCTCTTCACTCAGTGTAGCCCAGGGAAGCCAAAAGGTTGGACACCCATGGCTTACAACTTCACTTCACATCCGGTCATTAAGCAAAGCGCTGTGGTCATTAAGTGAAACATGTGACTGCAACTTACAATTTTACTTCTGCCTTCTCTATATAACTTTGCTTGTCTCAAGCCAGTTGTGAAATGGTGACTGCGGAATGCTGCAATGGTCATAAATGTGTGCCAGATGTGAAGTGCCTGAATGGTGATCATGTGACTATGAGAGGCTGCGATGGTCATAAAGGCGATTGGTTGCAAAGGTTCTTTTCATTTCCTTTACACTGTCATAACTTCAGGTGGTCACTAAACAAGGCAGTAAGCAAGGACTATGTCATATTCATCGTTCCAATGTTCTGAATACATCGTAACGTTTTGCATGTCACTTTCCTGATACGTGTTTGCAGAGTGGGGATTTCCAGCCGTGGCAGGCTGTAATCTCCTTACTGTAACTGTGGAATGTATGTTTGGGTTATGGGATGTGTTCAAGGTTACTTTCTCAGGCCGATGTGGGCAACGGTTGCTAGCACCTGGGAGGGGGTGGTTGCTAAGCGCGAGCGAGGGTGGAACCGGGTTTGAGGCGAGGGTTTTTAGTTTGTATTTGGCGCGCTTTTGCTCATTCTCAGCTTTCTTTGTATTTGCACACTATTCTTTCAATAAATCAGTTTTCATTAAGAACCCACTTGTGAGACTGAGTATGTCAGAATAGGCAACCATTACAGACTATCTGTATGACTAGTATTAGGATAAATCTGCTATTCTAAGAATGAAACACTTCGCATCAGAAGGTATCGACCAGAGAACTGGTGATATCCAAGCAGATAACTGTATAAGTTTCAAGATTCTAAGGGCACATTGGTCCAAAATGGAAAGGGAACACCATTCTTCTACATACTTTGAGCCTTGCATTCCAGAAAAATAAAGATTCAGTGTTTCACAGAGGTCTTTTGGAAAAGAAATTTTCCCTGCAAGTAATTCACCTTTAAAATAGGAGGGTTTTCTTAGGTTATCTATTAATGCAGTAATGAAATCACCTGATTAGGATCGAGCCAAAAGATAAAGGAAAGGCAGGTACTTTGGGATTATCTAGAATAATGAAAGCAAGTAGATGAGAGAAAGGATGGCAAGGTGGGGAAAATGAGCTCAATTGTTTGTGCCCAGTTAAACATGATAAATTGAAGAAGATGGGAGAAAGATGCACAATATGGGGAACAAACCAGTGCACTGATAAACTACTCTTATAGGAGTGCTTTGTGTCTGAAAAGTAGAGAGGAGGTACATGTAAGTAATTTTTGAAATGGCATTTAATAAATGATGTATTTTAAATTACATGGAAAAGCCTGAAGAGGCTTTAAGAAAAAAAGTTAAAATGAGGAAGATTTGTTTGTTTGTTTATTTATTTATATTTCAAATTTCTATCACCGCCCATCTCTCCCAAAAAGGGGACTCTGGGCGGTTCACAGTCAGAATTAAAACACATACAATATAAATAACTCTATAAAAATAAAGCAAATATAAAATATGATGAAGAGACTGAGAGGGACTTGAGGTATGATATGTAAAAACTGGAAAACAGCAGCATTTACAAAATCTAACAGAATTTAGGAAATACTTAAGAAATACTGATTGAGTTTGGATTAGAGATATGCCCTAAAATCCCAAATGTTAGTGCTGCCTATGTATCTGACATGCTCCATTCACTTTGTATCACTGCCCTGTCCAGCTAAGTCCTTGTTTCCCCCCTCCATCCCCTGATATGAAGTACAGTCCATTAGCCATACATAATTAGGACACCTCTATAATAAAATGTCTCTTGTATATCTTATCTTAGGAGGAACAGTAACAGCAATACTCCTTTCTTGATATTTGTCTTACAAAGCTTCTTGGTCATTGTGTCAGATGGAGCATTCAGTCTTCACTGACTGCCGCCGTGGAACTGCAAAGCACACTCTGGCCTCATCCACAGCAAGTCTGACCTCATCCAGTGGTCAAAGGGAGAAGAACTATAAATGGCTATTCAACCAAGAGCTCCAGGAAGAGATTAGCCCTGCTTAAAATGTATATAAATGCCAGCGTACTGATCACCACTTCTTGCTATTCTTGAAGAAGTAACCTCCCTCCCTTTCCTTTTCCCCTGTATATCTTCTCTTTTTAGACTACATGCCTAAGAAAGGGGAAAAAACCCTGTATTTTACCATTATTGTGAGCCATTTGAAGAAATACAGTACTAAAATACACATACGTGTTGTGTGTGTGTGTAATTAGCGATGACTAACATTGCAAGGAATTTTGAACAATGAAAAAGAATTGCAGAAACTAGAGTAGAGATTCCTAATGAAAATATAAAGGGAATGCAAGAAAGATGTAGAGTACTAGCCTCAAGCTCTGTATTCTTACTTCATATTCTGCATGTATAGCCTACATTGAAAGAATGAGAATATTTTGACTAGCAATGCAATTATTTTATTTATATCCATTTTAGTTTGCTTTCTGCAGGCTAAAATTGAGATAAACAAACAATAACTGAAATAATGAAATAATTCAAAATAATAGCAGTTTCAACTAACAACATTTACAGAATTTATTATCGACTTTTTGATGCAATAATGGACATTTTTTCCTCACATTAACAGGAAATATTTGCTTATATAGTCTCCAGAGTAACTCTTGTTAGCTGCAGAGTGTGGCAACTTAAATTCTCTCACAAAGAAGAGAATGTATCATCCCAAATTATAACCAAATACTGGCACAGTACTGACAATGGCGGATATCAACGATCTTGTCATCTGAAGGAAATTTTACTCTGCCAAGAATCATAGATTGAAAAAATTCTTACCCTAGCTTGAGAAAATTTCATTTGTCAGAAGACAGAAGAAGGAACAATGAGTTTTGCTATCCCAGACCTAATCCTTACTAACCCCTGAACCCACTGGGGATTATACATTCTTACCCTTGTGGGGAGATGGGCGGTGATAAATTTGATAAATAAATAAAATAAATAAACAGTGACAAATAGGTTAAGAAGTGAAAGTGACTGGAAGTGGCATCCTTGAGTTTGTGATATTAAGTGGAAAAGAAATAGAGAAGAGTCTGGCTTGTATACTACATTTTCTAAGAGCAGATTTTAATGGAAGATAAATCAGATCCAATGACTTGAAATCCTGAAGGTGATAATTATCTAGGAAAGATAGAAAATCTTGAAAAACAAAATACTAAAGGTGCAGTTGCAAACAATTCATAATAGAAAGAAAAATGGGAGACATACAAAGAGACCAATGTGGACAAATGCTGAAAAAGAGTCCCCTTTTTGGGAGAGATGGGTGGTGACAGAAATTCGAAAAATAAAATAAATAAATAAATAAATAAATAAAAAAGGAAAGGGACATCTATAGGAAATGGATGGAGAAGCATTTAAGCAAAAAAAAAAAGGCAGTAATCAGAAACTGTAGGGAGCGCTAAAGCTCAGAATGAACTGAATCTTGTAATAATATTCAATACAACAAAAAGGCTTTTGGGGATGGATTAGAAACAAAAGAAAAGGCAAAGAGACTGTAGGTCTGTTGTGAGGTGAAATCGGTGAACAATGATGGAGAGAAGGCTGAGCATCTTAACTTGAATTTTATGTCTGTCTTCTCTCAGATAGAAAACAAAACCCTAGTTAACCATCACTGTGCCACTAGTGGAAGGAGGAGCTGTAGCTCAGGATAAACAATGAGAGGGTGAAAGAACAGAGCTAATTTAAATGAGTTCAAGTCTCCAGGGTCAGATGAATGACATCCAGCAAAGGAACTACTGAAAATGAATGCAGAACTGTAATCTTTGAGAATTCCTGGAGAACTGGCAAGGTACCTAAAGACTAGTAGGAACCAAGAAACTACTGTTCTGTCACCTTAACATCTATATTGGGCAAGGTCCTCAAGAAGATTATTGAATATCATGTTTCTTAGCACTTGAATAGGAATGTAGCAATTGACAAAAAGCCAGCATAAATCTGTAACAAAGTCATACCAGACTAACCTTATATCCTTTCTTTTTTTTTACAAGAGTGAAAAGCTTAATTGACTGGGGAAAATGCTGTGAACATATTGAACCATGACCTCAACAAACCATCTGACAAAGTCTCTCATAATATCCTTATTCATAAAATGGTAAACTACTATCTAGATGGTACAACTGTTAGATAGACTTAAAGTTGGCTAAATTATCACCCCATAAATACTCATAAATGGTTCCATATTGGAGAGAAAATTGAGTGGAATGCCACAGGACTCTATCCTGAGCAACATATTGTTCAACATTTTAATGAATTACCTGGATGGAGGGGTTGAGATGATTATCGAATTATCAGATGACAGAGAACCAGGCTGAGTGGCTAATACTCAGTGGCTAAAAGATTTGAAAGATTACAAACAGGATTTAACAGTGGGCCAAAATGAATGGGATGAAATTTAATGAGAAATGTAAAGTCTTGTGTCTTTGGAGAAAAAAAATGAGAAAAAGAAGAAGAAAGGCACAAGTTTAGGATCAGGGAATGTTTGGCTTGGCAAAAGTACAAATGAAAAGTATTTCAGTGTTCTTGTCAATCACAAGTTCCTGCCATCAATTCTTGGGGAAACAGAGGTCAGCCAATTTTAGCAGCAAATCAAATCCTTTATCACCTTTACTTAGTTTATAATGTCAACAGAAAACTCCTGTTTGATTTCCTTTTAATATGCACTTCCCTGAGCAATGTCCCACAACTGAAATTTACACTACAGCAAGTTTGAAATACACTGTATATAGCAATACAATAAAACTGTGTTTGCCTAGAACAACAGATATAAAAGCAGTGAAAAAGAGATCTTTGAAGAAAATAATGCCAGGGTTGGTTGGAACATGCACTGTATGTTCCAACAGCAAAGTAACTGACAAACACACTAAACAGAATAGAATACCTATACAGATTAGACATATCAGCATTTTTTCCACCAGTTCTTAGCACCTGTATTTTGCCCTTAAGTGATAATTTTTGTAATCTCATACCAGTGGTTTTTTTTAAAAACTTTATGGAATTCTGTACTTCAGAAGATGAAAAATACAAGATGGAAAAATTTGTATCTAGCAGTTAATTTCATTAAAATCCAACTAACTGAATTGGAATCTAATCATGAAAAGGTCAACCTGATGGAATTCAAAATTAACATAATGTAACCAACCATAATTCAACTGATGTATATCTAAATTACATATTTAAATATCAATATATGTAAAAACCATAACAAGAGCCAGTTTGGTATAGTGGTTAAGGCAGTGTTTCTGAACCTTGGCAACTTTCAGATGTGTGGACTTCAACTCTCAGAATTCCCCAGCCAGCATTCAGCTCCAATTCTAGGAGTTGAAGTCCACACATCTGAAAGTTGCCAAGGTTCAGAAACACCGAGTTAAGGCATCAGGCTAGAAACCAGGAGACTGAGTTCTAGTCCCACCTTAGGCATAAAGCCAGCTGGGTGACCTTGAGCCAGTCATTTTCTCTCAGCCTTGGAAAGAGGCAATGGCACATCACTTCTGAAAAACCTTGCCAAGAAAACTGCAGGGACTTCTCCAGGCAGTCTGCAAGAAATGGATACGACTGAACAGATTAAAAAAAAATTAAGAGAAGAGTTTGACATAGTGGTTAAAGGCACCAGGCTATAAAGCTGTGTGGACTTGCCCAGGCAGTCACCAGGACTCAACACTGACTGGAAAGCACCAAAACAAAAAAAACAAACAAAAAACCCACCAGTGCCTGGTGATTTCTTTACGTCCAATTTGTCTATAAGGCCTGCCACTCCTTCTCCTGTCACCACTATATGGGTCAGTTCATCCAATTCCCTTCCTGAGAACAGGATCTATTTGAAATACATAGTGGGAAATAGGAAGGTGTGGTGTCCAGTGTCCTGTTTGTCATTTACACTGTACAACTCCTAGAGATGTATTGGGAAATGAAAGGAATCAAAGTAATTAAACAAAAAGTAGTAATCTGAGAACTGCAAATGCCACATAATGATCTATATGGTGTAAGTAGATTTAGATACTATTTGGTCTAATTATGTCTGGCTGTATTTCTTTAAGTTGTCCCTGTAGGCCTTAATCTGTCCCTTCTTATTTATGCACAGCCTTATGTAGAAAGGTACTTTTAACTAGTAAATATTTGCCTATTTATCAACTCATATAGAAGTGCTTTATAAGTAAGTTTGCCCTGCAGGTCTTCCTGTCCTAGAACAGATGGCTGGTTCCGTGGTCTGAACCCATTGGGGATTATACATGTGCAATGACTGTGACTGTATGATTAGACAACTGCTATATGGATTATGAGATAGAAATTTTAATACTGCTTCCATTCTTTGCTTTTTTTTATTCTTTTGCTGCTGATGTTAGTTTCATCAACATTCTTCACTTAGGATTCAACCCCCACCTCCTATTTTACATCTGAGTAATTTTTCTATTATTCCATTTTGGGATGATAGTTTTGGTTTGTATTGTTGCTTGTCCAAGTTTTTTTTAATTTCTCAATTGCAAAATACTTCTTCCTCTCAACACAACAGACTCCTTTACTGCAGGATTCTATCAGTTTTACATGCATATTTTATCCTAACATGGCACTGACTGGGCGATGTGCTAGTGACATCTATTCTTACCTATGCATTTGTCTGTCAAAAAGTGATTGCAGATCCTCCTTTTTATCTTTGAGCATTTCAGATTCCTATTTCCGGGGATCCCTGCAGTATCCAAGTAGAGAGTATGCACTGAGTATACTACAGTGGTTCATGTTGCTGAAAGTGAAAGCAAGTTACTTTCAGACCTGGGTAATGTAAGAGTTCTAAAGTCATAATGCCAAACCAGGATTTCTTTCAATAATTTTTTGTTATACATGACAGGAACAAAGTCTAGTCAATATTGTAGAAGAGAAAGTAATTGTGATTTGTTTTAATAATGCCAATTTGTTTTCTCCATTTCTTTTCTCTGCAAGTGCCCAAAAGAAATGGAAAAGCGCACAAGCAAGAAAGGAATTAATGAGGGTTACGATTTCAGATATATTAAGATATAGTTAAAACAAGCCATAATTCATTATTCACTGTTTTTAACTGTAGTTTTGTTGTAAAAATATTTCATGCAATACATTCTCAATCATACAAAAACAGAAATAAATGACTGAATCCAGCTTTAGCAGCTTGTATAACTGGAAGGAGAATCTCTTCTTGAGTTTTTATAGGTACCATCTGAGGACCCTGTTATGAGTTGTTTTTTAGATTGTTTTAGTCCAGGCTGTCTGTGTAGTTTTATGTTTTAATTGTTTTAATGGTTTTTTGGTTTTGTACACCACACAGAGTCCACTGGAGTTGGATGGCTGTAACAAATTTGAATAAATAATAACAACAATATTTCCTTTAGGCATTTCCATCAAAAAGTGTATTTTATCATCTCAGTAATACTACCTCTTCACTGAAATGGTAGGCAAGTTAAAGAAGTTACTATTTCTTACCACTTACCCAAATTCTTCCCAACAGTTTACACCATTCAGATTAATGTTCAATGGACATGTAGTATTAAACATCAGAATCTATTACTTAGCACAGCATGCTACACATACTAATTTGAAAACTAATTAACCCTTAGTAACATTTGCTTTATCACAATTTAAATATACTTGTTTCTGCTTTAATTTAAAACCCTTCTCAGAAAAGCCATGAGTAGTAGCAATTATTTCACTAATAACTACATTTTAATAAGCCTTTAGAAAATCAACTCAAGTGTCTAGTGTGATCCATAATCCTGCCAACAGCTTTGACATTGCAAGTTTCAGAGTCTCTCTATAATACTCCATTTCCAATGCACAGAACTCTTTACATTAAACTTGAATAAATCACAGTTATGTGTTTGTATGAAGATACTTTAAATTTATTTTGAATTATTTCATACTTTATACTAAAGGATCTAATATAAACAATAATAAAATATAAATATTGCATATTTGTAATATAGCATAACAAAAAGGGAGCAACTCAAAAACACATTTGGTTCACTGCCAAGTGTACAGCTACTGAATGTCTACTACAACTACTTTTGCTTCAACCAGTTGACAACCAGTTCCATCCTATTAACCATCCTAAAACTACTTACAAAATAACCACAAATGATTTTATTAGGAATAATTCCAGAAAACATAAATGAAGAGAGTCACAATTTACCAAGATATATATATTGGTAGCTGCAAGAACAAATCAGGCATAGCATTGGAAAAATGAAACTCTGCCAATGATACAAGATTGGGAGACCAAAACTGGAGAATATGCAGCAATAGCAAAACTGACAGTATATATTTATAATAGAAGCCTAATTAAATTCAAGCAGGAGTGACACCTTTATGTATGACACATTATACAACAAGGCAAATTCAGACATTTAGAATACAGTATTTAGGAAAACAGTTAAAAGACCAATCAAAAACAACAGATGAAATTACTTAAACTGATACAAGCAATAACCTCCAATGTTTAATGTGGTCAGCAGTTGGGGAAATAAATGGAAGGGAAGGGGAGAATCCATTATCAATTTTTTTTCCATAATGTTTTTGTTTATATTTTGTTAACAGTTGTTTATATTCTGCATTGCTTTTATATCTTTATTATCTTCATTATTGTTCAATTTCTGTTTAAATAATCTTTCAAAGTTTATGCAATAAAAAAGAAGTTAAAAAAGCCAATTTCAAACCAGAAAAAAACTACTTACAACATATTTATAAAAATTCAGATCAGTATGATTTTTTGGTGATATACTAAGCATTCATTAACTTTTTCTCCCCAATGATAGGATGTTATACGCTGTTATATGACTTTAACATCTTCTTCCTTTTACTATATGACCACAGAAGATAATGATCACAGATCAATAAAATACTACCAATTCTTAATCCGAAATTTGTTCTGCAATGTAGTTTTAATTTGTATTTAGAGATCTGCTAAAACAGTAGTTCAGGTTATATTTTTTCATAGTGTACCTTTCTGCCTGTATCCATGTGAGGGGATATAATTACCATCAAACAACATTCATTTCAAAAATCAGCATGCAGGTTATGCTCATATTAAAACAGTAAAATGAAAAAAAAGTTCAACTGGTATAAGAAAAAAGACTTTTAAAAAAGAAGGAATTTAAATGTCATTTGTACATTATGTTTTCCAAGATTAATTTCAACCACACACATGCTTATAAAACTCTAGCCAAATATACAAACATGCTGCTGCAAATCCAGTATCTTTTCCACAAGGATATCCTTGATCCCCAAAGAATTTACTGTATGGATTACTGTGATTTATTTATAAAATTAACTACTCACTGTAACACTGGTAACTCTGAAGTAATCATTTTGTAGCCCACTATGGCCTGTTAATAGAATCAAAGAGATATCTTGTAGCGGTGTCTTTATCAGTCAATGTCTTCGTAATTATTTTCAAATCCAGCCTATAAATTAAAAAAAAATTAGTTAGACACAGTTCTTAAGTTAAACGTAAGATCCAAAACAACAAGAACCTAAAAAATCTGGGGGAGAAAGGTTTCTCAATTAGTGTCACTTAGTGTTTTGAATATTCAAATCCAAAAGGAAGCATTCAGGCCATTCAGATAACATCCCCATTCAAACAACACATACTATAATTTACTTCAGTGACATAAACTAGATACTGTTTCATGTGTAGCTATCTAATTCATTTATTTATTATTTCTCAGCTTTTTATTCAGTTTGAGTACTGAAGATGGCTAACGATCAGTAAAATGCAGAATACAAAAAAAAATCAAAGAAATAAGTTAAAAGCTATGCAAACAATTAATAATTAAAAGCCTGGCAAAGGTAATGAGCCACACTTGCTCTCCTAAAGGGAAAAAAATGGGGGTCAAACACAACTCCCAAGAGAATGCACTAGTCAGCCTTGGCGTGGTTTTGTGCGTGTGGGGGGAGAGAACGCATGCATAATTGACAACACCTGAGATATCAGTATAACGTAGAATCTTTAAGAATCAAGAACACATGTACCTGTTGGAACAAGTCAGAGATTTTGGTCTGGACATAACACTAAACCAATCCACAGACAGAACTTCCCTGATAGGAGATAAATTTGGGTGTATTAAAATTGCTAAGTATTCTGGCTTATAAAGACATCTGAACTAACCTTTTATCAATGAAAGATGCAGCAAAGTTTTAAGAGAGATGTTTTAAATGCTGTTTGTTTGTTTGTTTACAGGACTTATACGGCTGCCTCTCTCATACAATGACTCTAGGCATCTCACAATAATCCTTAAAACAAAGTTAAAAACATACCCTTCCTCCAAGCACCAGACCAAACATCCTTAAAGCTCAACCTCCCATCCTAGCCCAATGCTTGGGGGAACAGCCCAGCCTTGACAGCCCTCCGGATGGCTAAGAGGGTAAGGATCCCTCTGATCTCCAGTAAGAGGCAGTTCCAAAGGACTGGGACTTCCACCAAGAAGGCATGCCTCCAAGGTCCCATCAGACAGCAACATTTAAGGGAGGGGACCTGGAGTGCACCCAGGCCCGCAACTAGGGTCTCTGCCACCCGGGGCAGACATGGATTCCGCACCCATTTTGGCGCTCCCCCAGTGCTCATTTTGATGCCTCCCCAGCGCGGCACCCAGGGCACATGCCCCGCTTGCCCCCCCCAGTTGCGGCCCTGAGTGCACCCACCCTATCTAACCTAGTAGGACAGGCAGATACACACAGGGAGAAGCAGTCCCACAAGTAACCTGGCCCTGTGCCATGTAGGGTTTTGATAAGCAGGACCTTGAATTGCACCTGGAAAACAACTGGAAGCCAATGCAGTTCACGCAGCAGTAGTGTTACTCGGGTAAACCGCGGGACCAGTTGCAGCTTCCAGATGGTCTTCAAGGGCAGCCCCATGTAGAATGCACTGTAGTAATCCAAATGAGAGGCAACTAAGGCATGGGTGACTGTGAGCAAGGCCTCCCAGTCCAGGAATAGGTGCAATTGGCACACAAGATGGATTTGGGCAAAGGCCCCCCGGCCACACCTGCTACCTGCTCTTCCAGCAGGAGACCTAAATCCAAAAGGACCACCAAATTGTGCGCTAGATCAATACAGGGCAGTGTTACCCCATCCAGAATCAGAGATGTCAACTCTCCTGACCCGGGGGGGGGGACGGGACCACTCTGTCTTGCTATGGTTGAGTTGCAGCTGGTTCCTCCTCATCCAGGCCTCCAGGCACTAAGCAGCACCTGAACAGCATCACTTGCCTGACACAGGGTAGAGATGTATAATTGGGTATCATCGGCACACTGATGATACTGAATGCCATGCTGGCAGATGATCTCTCCCAGCAGCTTCATATAGATGTTAAACAGGAGGGGAGAGAGACTTGAACCCTGAGGTACCCCACATAATAGGGGCCTAGGGCTGGACGTCTCCTCCCCCACCAGCACTCGAGATAGATAAATTTTATTAAAAGTTTTAAAAGATAAAAACTAACAAAAATTAATACAGAATAAAGAAAACAAAGAAAGAAAGAGAGAAAAAGAAAAAGAAAAAAGTTCAGAAAGAAAAAAATAAAAATACAAAAGAAGCTTCTGATTTCCTTTGCAGCAAATACAAGTATGATTACAAAGCCATCTTCTTACTCTATGGTTACAAAAAAAGTTCACCTTTTTCATTATCTAATTTTTTTTCGAATAATCAAAACCATAAGTTGTAAGTGCATTTTTTTTTCTGTTTCATGCAAAAAGTCTATAAGGAGTTTCCAGTCAGCCATAAATGTCCTCCCCCACCAGCACTAACTGGTACCGGCCATGGAGAAAGGAGGAGAACCACTGCAAAACAGTGTCTCCCACTCCCTGGTGCCAGTCCAGCAAAATACCATGGTCCATGCTATTAAAAGCTGCTGAGAGATCCAGAAGGGACAGGATGGACACACCACCCCTATCCCGAGCTCTCCAAAGGTCATCCACAAGTGTGACCAATGCTATCTTGGTAATAAAGCCCAGCCAGAATCCTGACTGAAGAGAGTCCAGATAATCTGCTTCATCCAAGGCCCTCTGTAGCTGGGAGCTCACCACCTTCTCATCAACCTTCCATAGTTGGAGACTGGATGGAAGTTATCCAAAATGCAGGGTCCAAGGATGGCCTCTTGAGGAGGGGGTAAATCACTGCCTCTTTCAAGGCTGGCAGAACAACTCCCCCTTGCAAGGAGGCATTTACCACCGCTTGGACCCAACCACATGCCACCTTCTGGGAGGACTTAACCAGCCAGAAGGGGCATGGGTCCAGACTACAGGTGGCAGAGCTCACAGCAGTAAGGACCCTGTTAGCTTCCACTGGATCTGCCCAGCCAAAGTCCAACTCTGAACAAAATTGAGCAACTTTATCAGATGCCTAGAATAGTCCTCACAGTGACCTTGCAAGGACTCACCCAGCCCCCCCTTACCCAAAAGGGCCCTGGACACCCAAAACAGGGCCGCTGGCTGGCCATCTGCAGACTCAAAAGAGCAAACAAGTAAGTACACTTTGCCACTCTTACCGCCACAAGCTAAGTCCTAATAAAGGCTCATACCTGTGCTCAGTCAGCTTCATCCCTCATCTTCCTCCAGCAGCACTCTAGGTATCTCATGTGTTTGTTTCATTTTCCTGAGCCTGGCCGTAAACCAAGGGGCCCTTTGGGATCCATGATCACAGAGAGTCCGCACAGTCGCACTCTGATTCAAGGCCCTCATCATCACATGCTCATTCCAAGCTGCAACTAAGGCCTCACCCGAATCGTGCACCTGAGCCTCAGGAATAAGCCCGAGCTCCCTCTGAAACCCTATTGGGTCCATCAGACACCTCAGGCGGACCGATCAGATGGGCCCAACCTCCCTGCAGTGGGTGACAGCTGCAGAAAACTCCAGGGCCAAGAGGAAGTGGTCTGTACATAGCAAGGGACTGATGTTAATGCCCCCTAATCCTAGATCTCCTTGCCACTGCCTCTGTGAGTTGGGCTGTCAATAAGCTGGACCACGTCCATGGTGGCTGTGAACTCCTGGGCCACCTCTGACTCCAGGCCCAGAGAAGGCAGGTTGAAGTCTGCCCAAAACCTTAAGCCTGGGGAGCTCCACTGCCAACTTCACCACAGAGTCCAGGAGCTTTGGCAGGGCTTCTGCCACCTTGCAGGGAGGAAGTTAGGCAAGCAACAAGCCCAACTAATCCCTGCAACCCCATTTCACAAAGAAAGCCCCGCACCCAGCTATGTCTGGGGCAGTGCCCCTAAAGTCCACTAGAGTTTTATTTATATTTTATTATTATTTTAGAAGGACTGCCTCTGTTAATATATTTATTTAAATATTTAATATATTATCCAACCATAAATATTTTATAGGTACATATAAAACTAAGATGTAGCTTTGCATATTCTATACTATTTACAGCTTCTAAACAAAATCTGTTGAGAGTCAGATTTTGGGATTACTGAGTAGCTTTTTTTTACTGTAATTCTAAAACTGTAACAAAAAAAGAACTTTATGGTTCATGTTTTATTGTTTTTGTAATAAGTAAGCTCAAATAAATTATTTTCTTAACAATAACAGAGATCATAAGCCACAGCCCTATGCAAATCACATTTCATATTATTAAATTCTACTACAATAATGCATTTTTGTATGCAGACAGTGAATGTTCTAGCATAGTCTTCCCCAATCTGATGTCCTTTATGTGTGTTAGGTAGGGAGTGGCTAAACTGCTCCATTATCAAATAGCAACTAAGGAAAGGGGGATGGAGGAAAAATGTTTGGGGAAAAAGGAATTTAAAACAACAAAAACAAAACTATACATAAGAGTAGAATGTGAAGGAACCACCATAAAATATGCAAATCACATGGTTATAAATGTTAATTAACTTGATTCCTAAAATTCTGTTTTGGGAAATCCAAACAGAATAAACAGATAGGCCTAACCACAAACAACTGTCTAGAACTACAACCCTAACAGAAGAGAACCATTTTGGTGTAGTGGTTAAGGCACCAGGCTAGAAACTGGAAGGCCGTGAGTTCCAGTCCCACTTTAGGCATGAAGCCAGCTGGGTGACCTTGGGCCAGTCACTCCCTCTCAGCCCTAGGAAGGAGGCAAGGGCAAACCACTCCTGAAAAAACCTCGCCAAGAAAACTGCAGGGACTTGTCCAGGCAGTCTCTGAGAATTGGACACGATTGAACGGATTAAAAAAAGAAGAAAGTGAACATAAAAAGCACAAAAAAATTATTTCATACAGAAATTATACTGTAGTTCCAAGACACTTATATTGCCATTTCCAAAATAGAATCAAAATTATGAAATTGTACAGAGAAAGGAGACAAAGCATTAGATAGATCAATATCTTCATCATAAAATGGCACTAGAAGCCATAACAAAGAAAATTGACTAAAATAACAAAAATCTGAAGTGAGAAGCGGCAGACCAAGAATGCAACTGCAGAAATATCAAGAGAAAAGAAAAGACAAAGAATGTACTGAAAATGCGCAAAATTATGGTTATTTTGATTGTGGCACCTTGTCATTACAGTTCCCAGAATTTTGTAGGCAACTGAATGATTAAAAATCTCACAAAATCAAGAATGCTTCTGTGTAATGTAATCAATTACATGCATGTTTCTTTCCTCCAGGTAAGACAGCAGGCTGGCACACTGATCACTTAGGATACCTTACAGGATAATTAAGCAAGTTGTCTCTTACTGGCCAGTGTCAACTTATTTTGTTTAAAATCATCCATATAGACAAATATTTTTAGGCGTAATTTTCCACATGAAGCTTCTGTAACCTTTTGAAAGAGTTAAAACCTTCTCTGTCTCTGCTACCTGCATGAAGACAATTAAAGAAATAGCTTGTCTTCAAACCTGTCTAGGCAAAAATCAAGCTTTTGGTATGACCAAGAATATTGATGGATGTATGGTCAAGTTGTACCTCACCATATTCATATTAAGCCAAATATTATATGTGTTTAATCAGCATCCAAATAGATTAGGCTTGCTGAGAGACTGGGAGCATAGTGAAAGAATGCATTAAAGCTTTCCACAGACATTTCTAAATCATTTCCTTATTTCTGATCTTTAGGGAGTAAAATAGCAAAAAGAAGCACAATCTACACATGGAAGGAAAATATAATTTTTCTTAAAGAACAACAAAAAATTTTCAGAAAAATTCTAGGAAAAGTGGCAAAAATTCCCTCAGTAATAATTGAGCATGTTTGGTGTATACAGAATGATCTTTACTGGAGGGAAGGAAACCCCATGAGGGAAGAGAATGGAATGGTGTTTCTGCAATTCTGAAAAAGGAACACTCAACACTATAATATGTATAAATGTGCATAGAAATAATTTTGTACTTCATATTGTTCCAACAAGTATAGAAAGTTCATCAGTATAATGCAAATCTAACCTGCACTCTCTGTTTTTTGCAGCCCCCAGAACATGTAGGTTAGGGGCAGAGTAGGGATGGATTTGCTTGCTTCATGTCTTGCAGCAGGATAACTAAACTCCTTTCCAGCTGCCTCTGCCTTCCATCCCACAGGTTGTCCTAGGATCTCCAGATATCTTCTCTAACCAAGCCTTGTCAGCCCATATATCACAGTGACACTTCAGAAGCAATGCCCACTCCAGAGCACGGGGGGGGGGGGGGGGGTTTGTACCTGGAAGGAAGCACTGCTTGATGTGAGAGGTCTCAAGAAGTGACTGCATGGTCTGACCAACTAAGCCCTGTTGGGCTAAAGTGAGCTAATAGTGCTCCAAAAAGAGTGGCAGCAGCCTAACTGTGGCCTAGCACCCTCAGCTCCTACAAATTATGGGCTGCAGAAATTACTTTGAGGGTGTATGCAGCCCACTGGCTGTAAGTTTGAGATCACTGTTTTACATCTAACTGTAGGCATCATAACTAATTTCTGCCCTATTGGAAATGAACAAGAAATTATTGGTCCCCTCATTCTACAAAACCAACATAAACAAGGAATTTTTTTTAAATTGTGAATAATCTACTATTAACTCACTCTGTGATCCATTTAAAATAGATCTTTAAGGGAATTCTTTAAAGAAAAAAACCACCAACACAATATGCAAGCTGAATAAATTAAGGTAAAATGGAAATTAAATCACCAATAAAATATTCAAAGACTGGGAATATGTATAATGGATGATCAGGAATATGTATAATCCTATTATCTGACCTTTCCAATTCCAATCATTTTTTAAAAAAATATATAATAGGGTTTGGGCAAATTCTATATTTAAATGAACAATTTGCTAATATACAATTTACCAGAAACCAATGCTATCACATTGAAATTATACTAATTTTTTGCAGTAGGAATTCTGTTTGGTACTAACCATCTATTTTCTAGCTTCTATATTTCTCTTTTCTTCATCAGGCATATTAGTGTGCATTAACAGCCAGATCATATATATACAACATTGCTTGTGACCTACTAGAAAGTTGCTATAGCAACCACTGCTTTCTGCAATACATGTTATGCATTTTAAGTACCATCAGAGTGAGTATAACATGCCTGTCATTAGCAAGCATAGCTTATAATAGCTCAAAATGAAAGATTCACCATGAGGAAGTATATTTTGCAAATCAAAAAATCATTTAGTTTATCTAACTTAAATTACTTTAAGAGTATCTAACCTAGAGTCAAAAATAAAACAAATTCATAGGATATAAAAGCTACTTAATATCTTGCACATCAGTAGGGAGTGAATTGTGACTGAATATCAACTAAAAATGAAACTAGAAACTGCAGGTAAATAGCCTTCAATTTCAACTCTGAAAGGAAAGCAGCTATAATGCAGCACACCACAAATAATAGTAAAGTACAATTTAATACTTATTGATATATATGAATGGGTTCATGCAAGGTCATTCATACACAACAGTAAATATATATAAGGGGGAATGAGCCCCTATAAAATGTTAGGCTCACATGTTCCCTCTTCCCATGTGACCAGCAAGAAGAATAATACTAGACATTAGTGCAATCTAGCAGACTCCAGGCTTGCTTAATAAAACTCTAGTTTATTAAACAAACTACAAAAACAAGCTAATATTTGTAGCTGGCTGTACATAATAAAGAATTTTGCTAACCATGGGGGAAGAGAGGGAAGAAGCTGTGCTCAAGCTTGACACCTCACACAGAACCATTTCTATATATAATCCTATATACTGATTTAAAAATATAAACAAAGCAATTAGTAATGGGGAATTGGGGGTGGCATTTCACTGTCACAATTACATTTAAAAACTGTCAAATTGGTGCAATTTGACAACTGCTCAAGGTGAATCCCAAGCCCCCTCTCTCTAGCTCCAAGGAAACTGATGCATCCAATTTGTTCAACTCTACTCATGTCTGGGAAAAGGAATAATTCCAAGAGGAAAGCAATTTGAATCATCATCAAAATAATTAAATTTAGTGATTTTACATTTTTATAAAGGTCTGCTAATGCAAAATTGTTTTACTTTTCTGCACTATTCCCCCTTTTCTTGAAATGCAGGTGAATTTGAAACATAGCTTCATTTTAAGTATTTCCAGCCTTATCGCTAGCTATGCCATGAAACAGATGCATCTCTGAAAAATAACCAATGCAAATTTATTTCACAGTATAATTTGTTTAAAATTAGAACTAGCTTTACTTTTTCCCTTGTCTTAATGCCCTAACATTTAGGCAAAGTGGTTCCTGCAGGCACAGAGGTGACTGCAAGACCTTCCTTGTACTCAGGACTGATCTTCTTCACAAGGGCCACTAAAGTTTTCCCTCTACCAGTAATTTGCTTCTGCTGCCAGTCACTGTTTTTGTTTGTTTGTTTGTTTTGCCACTTACAGTATTTCTTCCTTTCCCTAGAGCATCCTTTATGCAACCAAAGTGACAGATGCTAGATCATCACAGCAGGATAGGAGCAACTTCTATCAAAATTAGTAGAATAGAAAATAAAGCAGTTAACCTTTTGTTATGTTTGCTGCCATCACATCCTTGTGGTTTCCTTTCTGTCCTCACCATATTCAACATTATTAAAGCAGCTACCTGACCTAACCATTAGAAGAAAAACTGAGCTTGGAAGGAGGATGCAAGCTTACTACTCTTCTTTGAGTAACTCTATGGCTGCCGCCGATAGCGATAGCTATAATGGAAGAGACGGAGATGCTGTGAAGAAAATATGGACTAAGATCACCAACAAGAGTTGCAGGACAAGTACCTATTCAACCAAGCATCCCTGAGGGCTATCTAGAACTGACACAGTGAAAAAGACAGCCTTATATTGCACATGGTATATCTGTTCATGGAGCAACTATAGCATTCAAGCAGCAGCTTTGTGGATGGCCCAACATCAACATCATGACACTGCAATAGTCAAAGGTAGACTTTAAAGCACTTTAAACACTTAAATCTCTAACAGTATTCTACAGCCACTGGAACCCACCCACCCACCTCCAAAAAAGAGAAAAAGATATACATTTTCTTCTTTACTCTAGGTTTTTACTGGGATGAAAATATATGAATGTACATGTTTTAAGCAAACCAAAAACTTTAAATATTTCATATATATACAATACAGTATTTAATATTTTAATATTTTACACATGCATAAAAATGAACTTATATCTGAATAATTTAGTAATATCAACTGATGAGAAGGGAAAGAATGTAAAGGAAGAACCAGCATGTTTCTGTTAGCATTTACTAGACATTACTTTATTTCCCTATGGGTAGGAAAAAGTGTGTTTGGAAGGTATTTGGACTCAGTTGAATTTACAGATATTTTAATCACAATTAACCAGTTTTGTTTTTTTTAACTTGGCCTTAATTCTAGGGCAGCCTTTTTGCAAACTGATTGATTATACACCATCAAGTCTGTCAACTCTTCGCAACCACACAGATTTTCTCCATGATAATCTGTCCCTAACCTGGTCCTTCAGGTCTTTCAACAGTGCAACCATTGCCACTGTAGCTGAGTCGATCCATTTTGCTGATGGTCTTCCTCTTCTCTTTCCTTCCACATTTCCCAGAATCAGAGCCTTCTCTACAAAGCTAGGTCTTTGCATACTGTGTCCAAAGTAGGATAATTTGAGCCTGGTCATTTTGGTCTCATGTATGAACTCTAGATTGATTTGTTCAATGATCCATTTGTTTGTTTTACTGGCTGTCCATGATATTCTCCAACTCCAAAATTCTTTGCAGACATTTTGAGATGTCTTTGGCACTTTGACAAAAGTAGCTAATTTTCCCCAGAGAAAAAGGGAGATCACAAAAAAGACAGGAACAAGTGTTTTCTTTAAATGAAGTTAAAAATAACAATTGATTTGTGTTGATTTTGAGGCCAGATGGGAGGGGGGTTGGGTAGAGATTTGAGCAGTTTGCCTACCCTGCACCCATTTACATCTTAATTTTTTAGAAAAGGCATTGCTGGAAACAACATCAAATGCAGTACAATATACTTCATATATGAAATAAGCTAAAAGAAGTATGAATTAGCTGACTACTGAGACATTCTCAGTAGGCTTGTAAGATGGCAAACAGGAAAACTGACAAGTTATGAAAAGTTATCTGAAGAAGAAAGTGTAGAAAATATGAAGTACCATACGTTAACAACGGCTGTTTCTAAAAAAAAAAAAAAAGGTTTAGAAGGAAGTCTTAAATGTGGACAAGAATCCTACACTTGGAAAGAATGTAAAAGAAAAGCTTAATATAGCTCTGTATTGTAATTAACTTTATCAAATGAAATTAGTCAACTCTGCAGTGCAATGAGTAACCTAGAAAAGGATACTGATGTTATTGCTCCTGATCCACACTTGCCTGTTTCACAAGTTCTCATAATACTCATGTACCTTGGAATATATTAGAGACTTTGCACTTTTAAAAAGCTGCTTACACCCATCTTATTTATTCAGCAGCCAGTGATGGTGGATATCTCAGAATGGTTACTTAGAGAAGATTCAGAATTAACATTATGATAAAAATAAAAACCAGAAATACTAGAAATAGAACTTTAAAATTACAATGAAACAAAGACTAGTTTAAAATAAATTCTAGTCAAGAAATGGGTATTATTATTCTTTAAAGGTTTCTAGCAGGCTAGCCAAATTAGTCTGCTGCATGAAAACTGTAACATCTTATAAACTACCCTGAGCAAAAAAGTATGCATATGCATTATGTTGTGCACATTTTGAAAATGATTTGGAGTAAGGCTCTTCAGACCTCATACAAGTATAGCATTTCTGCTTATTAAAGCATGAAGCCTTTTTAAAGGCTTCAATATAATTTTTGTATTGAATACTTGCTTTATTGCACTGAATAATTAAAATGTGTTGTTAATAAGTCTCTTAAAGCAGTGGCATTTTCATATGAGGCATGAAGCATGCATAGTTCTATTAAGGGACAGGAGAGAAGGGATCATAACCTGATGAGTCAGAGATGAATTAAATGTAGAAGTAGCCAAAAAACATTGTTGTCTATATACAGTAACCTCTCATAAAATGTCACTGTAACAAAAGCCCTCTTCATAATTTCTACTTAACATGCAACTTAAATTGGATAGTATAGACTACCTTTATGTAATTTATGTCCTTCTACCCATATTTTCCACTAACCAGAAATTTCTACAGCAGCATTACTACCATAAATACAGGTGTAGCATCACAAAATCACATGACAATGACCATGTAATATTGCTCTGACAAATGTGTAAGCAACATCTTTTTAGACTTTCTTGCTTAAGAGAAAGCCAGGGGAAGTGATGTACAAGGAAGACATATGTTACAATTAACTTAGCTCTCACTTGCTATGGATTATAACCTTAACCACAAACCATGCAAAGTGGAAAACTAACTCTCCCTATACAGCTGTTCAGCTGCAATATAACTGCTGAAGCAACATCCTTCTTCAATGCTAAGGCATCCCTGAAAACATGAACTTTTTATCACTGATTCAAAAGATTACTCCTGGTAAAGCAATTTTGATCCACAACAGAAAAGACTATCACTTTTCTGTTAAGTTTTAAATAAAAATTAGTTGCTTTTTTAAATATCTACTTTTAGATTGCAAGTTACCTTGTGAACCTCTCTAGGGCCAAAGAGAGAGAGAGATTCAAAATGTTCAAAGTAAATGAAATATAGGACAGAAAAATCTTCATCCAGGTAGCTCAGTAAAATATCTTATGGATGAAAGTCAGAACAGTCCACCCAGAATTAAGTTGCAATATTTTTAAAGACTTGGTCCAGCAAAACAATATATAAAATACATAATTTATACTATATTTATAATTTTGATGAGAGGTAGATTTCTATCCAAAGTGTGCTTTGTACACAGAAAACTACTTTTAAATTTTGTATATTTAACAAAGGGTAGTGGGTTATATCTGAAGAGACTACTAATTGAAATTTATGTATGAGTGTGTATGTGCGTGCATATATAAACTGAAAGTGATTCTTATCAAGCCAAATTCAGCAATTACATTAATAGGGTTTTCTGTTGTTATATAGTTTAAATAGAGTCATATAAATGTAAAGTCAAAGAGAACAATCCAAAGCTCCTGAATCAGCTAACATGCTAAAAACACTGGAGACTCAACTGTCCAGAATCTATCAAATATGCTTATTTACAGGAAAAGCCAGTGGGTGCTACTAGCATGGGTTCATTTGTTGGCAAGTCAGAATTCTAACTTTTCGTAGTATGCAAAGAGACTAAAATTGTTCTTAACACAGCTTTCTGTGTTCTTCATGCAATACCACTACTCTCAAAAATTGGTTTTCTTGTGGCATGAATTGAATGAACATACTGCTAGCAAATATCAATGTTATTTTAGAAAGTTAAAGCATTTGATTTATTTTAGTGGCCAGGGTTTCCCCTTGTTCATCTCAATAAATAAACATAAAACTGTGGAAATCATATCTTCTGATTGTCAGTAAATTATTTCTAAAAGATACTTTAATGTCAGGTTCAATAGATGATTAAGCGGAACACAAGAGCTTTCTACAAACTTTTTAGAAACACTTCTTTCTCCAACTTTAAAATCTTAGCTTAAACTTTCTATTATATTCAATATTAAAATACAAATCCATAAAATTATATCCTAATATCTACAATACCATGATTGGGACACAATACTTCTTAAAATATCTGACATGTTTTACAAGTCAGGTTTAGTAATTACATGTAAAAATGACAAATTGTTAAACCTCCTGAAACTCTCTCACCTCTTCTCCTATATATTTTTGTTCATTTGTCTGCACCCCATACTTTAAAAAAAGCAGAGTAAACTATATTGCCAATGGTTAAACCATGCAAATTGCATAATAGAATGTAACATTTTTCATTTAAAATATATTCTTGGAAGTGCATAACACGGTTAATTCCTTTAAATAAGCTATGCAACAAATAAAAGAGGTATAGGATGTGGCAAAACTGAATAAGGAACAGATGTGGGAGAATATATAAGCACATGGGTAGAGTTCAACATACACAGATGCAATAAAAATATTTAAAGAACTTGAGGAAAGTTTAAGTTAATATTTTTAATAAAGTTGGAAAAGGAAGTGTCTCTTAAAACTTTGGTGGAAAGCTCATGTGTTCTATCTATTCATTTACTGAGCCTAAAATTAGAGGATATATATTTTAAAAATAACTCCAAGAATTTCTCTTGCATCAGTTTTGGATTAGTTAGTGTATGGAACAGAACAACAACAGTTACTATATAAGACAGAAATACTGAGGCAGAGTCTTATTAACAGGCAAGGCAGGTATGCACTGAAGTAACATGCAACACAGTGCACTTGTGGCCCCTCCAAAATAACCTCAAACATTTAATTCATGCTATTGTTAACATTATTATTTAAAATGCAGAAAAGTATATGGAGCAGAATTTGCAGTGTAAAGGGAGAAAGTAAACACATTTGTACATTTATTCTATTACCCCTACTTCTCTATCAACTTTTTCATTTGTACCATAGACACTGCAATGAAGTGCACCTTCTGATATGCATCCATCATATAGATGAATATCCATACATAAATCTCATTGAACACAATACAGTACAGATAGTTTATATTTGTATCAGATACTCATACAGCTATATATTTGGTTCTTGGTCCAGTAACTTTTGCACATGTAGAAGCCTACCTCAAAGACAGACTCAAACCTGTAAAAATCTGACTCAAATCTGCATTTATAAACAATTTAAGTGGACATATTTACATTTTAAAGAGCAAATTATGCAATATGAAATTATATATAGATCATACAAATGGGTCAATAATGCAGCAGCATTTCAAAGAATCATGTCATGTGCAAATAAATTTATCGAGATCAATCAAACTGGGACATTAAGGTATTATCCCATTTAGCACTTTTTTTAATTCAGTGGTGGGCAGCAAACAGTCCTGCAGGTAATTCTGGGCAACAATTTCTTCACACTTCACCATAATAACAAAAATAAGGAGAGGCAGAAGCTTATATTGTGACTGAAACAGTAAAGTAATTCCCTCACAAATCAGAACAAGTGACATGCTGAGGAGAGGAACTACTTTATAAGAGGATGAACAAAGTATAAAGAGCAACAATAATTTCTGACAGATTATTAGAAAAACATACTTTAAAATAAGGCCATAAGAAGCATTTCTCATTTGTTTAATACTTTGGGATGAGAACAATATGTTGTTAAAAGTCCAGAATTTTAAAGAGTTGGAATATTTGGTATAATTACATACTAAGAAAAAAAAATACTGTAACTATGCAACAGGCTAGCTATTACCATTTTCTCCATATCCCAAATGGTAGCTTTCAAGTAACTGGGCTAACAAAAAATAAAAACATAGTATTCAACACACAGCAATGGTTTAAAATAATGAAGAATAACCAATATTAATTATTTTAATCTAATGTTTAAAATTCTTCTCCCTTGCACTGTGGAGTATGAACATTTGACATACTTATTACTGTATTTCAAACTTCTGCACATAATACAATCAGATCTATGCATGTTTTAAATGAAGATTCCACACCGATCATTCACTCTCTGGATTGTATTTTCTCAAAATAATATGTACCATTATAGTGATGAAACAGATGGAATTATATATACATACACAAACATATATATACAAACACACACACAAACAGCAAGCAGATATTTTCTCATATGTAATCATACTCAAGGTCCACAGACACACAATGTGTTTTCACAGTACAAAGCTAATCACAACGGAAAAATACTTTCATAAAGCAGCACAGAAGATCTAAATATCTGCTGAAAATAATGAGTACCAGCTCCATTTTTCAAGTTTTCAAACAGTGCAATAAATTTAGGTAACACAGAAAGTATGTAAATGCCCAGAATTCATAAACCTGCCATAAACACAACTTTACTGTATAACCACTACAAACTACAAAGAACTATTCTGTATGATTCCAAACTAATATGTTTTCTTTCAATATATTGCATTTCCCCAAAAAACCCTGAATTTAAGGTGATTTCTCCTGCTCAAGGAAGAGCAGACATAAAAAAGTATAAACCCAGGCAAAAATAATTTGCAGTGCCCGGCTTTTTTTTCCTTGCCAATCTAAGATGAACCCTTCTCCCCAATAAAACTGTATACACAGTTGCCAGAAGGAATGCTAAAAAAATGGGTAGGATCAGGTTAAAAAATAAATAAAAAGAATAACCATCAAATTAATAATTACTGAGTAAAATTAACTGCTTACAAATAAGTTACCTTGTATATGATAAAAGTAATTGATCCTCAGCTACATATAGCAACCAATCATTCTTCCTCATGCATGCAAACTACTCTCATATGCAAAAGTATACAAGTACACACATACACACACACATTTTCTTCCCGCCTTTAAGTAGAAACAAAACAAAACAAAAAAACAATGGAGATAAGATGAGCGGAAAAGACAGCTGGACAGAGAAGGAAATAAAGGAGAAACAGGGGCCCTGTTATAAGTTACGGAAAGAGTTAAATTAATCAGCCAAGGAGCAACATCCAAGCAGGCTAATCTTTAAAGGCACCAATGCTTTGCAGCCATTTGCACCTCTTATTCAGTTCTTTTTACCAGTGTTTTAATCTCCAGTTCTTACCAATAATTTCCTGTATAATTTGAAATACTAAATGTATTAATTTTATGTCAATATTAACTCCTCTACTGTGAATTTTATCAGCTTTATTCAACCACTGACTTATAAATGCTGACCTGGTTCAGATTTCAAGTTAATAAAATTCATGCCAAAGAATAAACCTTGTGTCCACATGTTCCTTTCTTTTCTATTCCCCTTACAAGGAAGACATTGCAGTTTTATAAATCAGAATGATGCCTTGTGACAAACTGGAAAGTTGACGTTCAAATTCCACATATAAACCAGTATATGAAAGCAGGATCTAGCATGCAACCCTAGCAATAAATAATAATTTTCCCAGGGTCTTATACCAAAAATGCATATTCGCAAGCTATGATATTTTTATTACAGCTTAACAAAATAAATGCAAAGAAACATAAAATAAAGGTTATTTCAATATGTTTATTATAATTCTATGATCTTCTCACAATTTACCAAAAAGGTATTTTAAAAAAGTATTTAAAAAGTTATATTAAACTGTAAAATATACTAATAAAGAATCCTGTCTTTGAAAAAAGATTCTTATCAAGAAAAATTAACACTTCCACATCAAAAAATTCCCCAAACTTTCCCTTCCTAAAGAAAGCTATTTTTAACTATACTTCCAGAATTCTAATATTCTTAATCAAGTTATACATTCCAGAAGGAGAGCAAGCCTTCCAGTGGCTAACAAACTTATTTTCTGTAAATTAAAGAAATTCAATCCATAGCTTCTTGCCCTTTGATTCCATTTACAGAGGGAAATGTAAATGAAAACAATTAAAAATGAGTTTACAAATTATAGAGCAAAGGGTCTATATCAGTACTGCTGAAGCTCAGTGTTCTCAAAAACAATTCTGGGAACCTAGGAACAACCTTTATTCTCATGGAGCTTCATTTCCATCTTTAGATACAAAGTGTGAAATCCAACATCATACAGAGATCTGCTTGATTAACTGGGCTCAGTCTCTAGAGGAGCTGATTTCAAAAGTGTGCAAGATACTGTAATGGAAGGGTCTGCTGATAAAAGTAGTTCTGTACTTGGAAGTATTTAACACATTTGCATCCAACACTGTATCTAGGCTGAATTTCTAATTAATAACTTGTGATGTTTTCATACATATTAACTGAAGGAATGAGCTACTACTACGCATCTCATGGACAGCAAAGATTACCAACAAGGAAGTCCTAGACAGAGTCAAACCAAAAATATCCCTGGAAGCCAAGATCACTAAACAAAAACTGTCATACTTTGGTCATGTTATGCGAGCCGACTCCCTCGAAGATAATTATGCTGGGATTGGTCAGTGGTAAAAGAAGAAGGGGCCACCCTAGGACTCAATGGCTTGACACCATCAGAAGGGACACTGGAATGACTTGGAACTAAAGGAAGCTGTAGGAGACAGAAAGGCATGGAAAGCATCGATCCACAAAGTGACAGAGAGTCAGACACGACTGAATGGATAGACAAGAAGGAATGAGCTTTGCATCATTTTGAAATGTATATACAAAGACTGTATATTACTGATATGAAATTAGTTTTAATAAACAAACCATCTGTGATATTGCAGATGGAGTGCCATTTTTTAAATTGGTGTAGCATACCTGAACATAATGCTAACTTGATGTTGTTTAAAATGAGTACATTACTTATTTTAAAACGAACAAGCAGTAAGTGTTGTACCTGCCGGCTATTGCAAAATCTTTTCTATTTAATTCTGAATTTCAGCTTTATAAAGATTTTCATTCAAGTAACAGCTTGGTTTCTCAGAAATCTGATGCATTCTACCAGTAATACACAAATTTTGGATCATCTTGATGAAACATCAGTTGGATTATATATGACAGTATGAGAACTTCCAATCATGTAATGAGATTTACTTTTCATCTCCTCTACCCATTTTTACACTATGGATATTTTGTATCTGCAGGAAGTCCTTGATTAATTATCACAATTGGGACTGGAATCTCGGTCATTGAGCTAATTGGTAGTTAAGCAAGACACCCACATGCTTCACTCAACGACCGCAATCCCAGCACTCCCATTTGCGGTCATTAAGCAGTTGCCCAGGCCATTAAGTGGATGGTGTGAAAGAGCGGCCTGCCAAAGGGTTTCAGCTCCCCTCCCTGCACGGAGGGGAAATCCTTTGTGGGGCTTCAAGAACAAAGCAGAAATCTTCAGGATTTGAGCTCCATTCCCGCAGCCTGATGAGGGGTTTCCCCTCCCCTCTGTCCCGCCTGCTTGCAACCTTCACTGCTGGCTTCCCCATTGACTTTCTGAGGAAGCTGGCAGAGAAGATTGCAAATGGTGATCACATAATTGTGGGGCACTTGGCAACTAGTCATACAACTAGTCGTAAAGGAAAGACGGTTGCCAAGCGCCCAAAATGCAGTCACGTGACCACGGGGGTTTGGCGCAACATTTCACAATGGCCAGAAGTGCTTTACAGGCCTGTAAAGCACCCTTTCCAAGGCTGTTGTAACTTCGGTCATTAAGCGACTTGTCATTAAGCAAGAACTACCTGTATTGTATTCTGGAAGATCTCTCAATCTCTACAGATTTCAATAAGGAGGCAGGAGGAAGAATCCTTTCCACTAGCTAATACTATTCACCAACAGAATTATATTATCTGATGCAACACCCACACATACACACCTTCTTTGCAACATCTAGCAAAGTCAATTTTTTTAGAAAAGTCATGGTTTGGGCAAAACTGGTGTTTGGAAGTCTTCAAATTCTTGCCTAATTTCAAAGGGGAGAGATTTTTACTACTTCAAAATAATGAATTCCAAATCATCTGCAGAAAGAACAAGATGTTTTTCACATCAAGCAAGAGACAGGATACCCATTCCTTCAATAATTTCTCTGTAATGTAAGTAGAAATTGAATGCCTAGTTAATTACAGTGAGTTGAGCTCAATTCAAAAACTTACCTTTATCAATATAATCTTATTTTCATGGGAAAATGACATTACAGGGAGGGAGGACTATTTCATCAGTGATGGAAGTAATATTTATTCAACTTGAGTCAATTAGCTACCATAAAATCTATTATAGCAAGCTATAAAATATTGAGGAATTCAAAATTGCTTAAAATTCTCTGCAAAGATGGAAAATAGCAATGATGATTATGATAATAATATAATGTGGTTAACAAAAATTTACACATAATGCAATAATAAAGTCATTAGTCTTTAAGGTATCTTAAGACTATTTATTTCAATTTATATGGTCACCCATATCAAATTCATGATGCTGGGAAGCTAACAACAGTAAAAGCACCACAGGGCAACACATAATATGAATAATACAAACATAATTGGCAGCCAAAACCAGCAAACAAATCAACACAACCATTGCACAGGCTCTGCCACACATCTGGATCCCCAGCTTGGTGACACAATCATGCGTTTAAGGCCTTGCGGAATGACAGCAAGGACAGGGCTCAATCTAGTCTCTGGAGGGGTGATATTCCTAATGGCAGGTGCCACAATAGAAAAGGCTTTCTTCCCGAGTCCTGCCAGATTGCTCTCTGTAATAGACAGGACCTAGAGCATGCCTCTCCTGCCAGACTTAATGGGACAGGTAGACACAATCGGCGAGAGGTGGTCCCTCAAATAGCCTGGCCCCATGAAGGGCTTTATAGTTAACTACAAGTACCATGAACTGAACCCAGAAGCATACTTGCAAGCAATACAGCTCGCAAGCAGAGGTATAACATGTGCTGATAAAGGAGCGTACATAACTGCCCTGCACTGCTACATTCTTACCAATTACAGCTTCCAGATGCTCTTCAAGAGCAGCCCCACGAAAAGCACATTCAGGAGGTGACGAAGGCATGACTGACTGTGAGCAAAGTCTCCTGGTCCAGGAATTGGTGCACAACACAAAGCTGTGCAAATATCCTTCTAGCCATGGCTGCCACCAATTCCTTGAACAGGAGCCACAAGTCAAGAAGGGCCCCAAATTGTTCACTGGTTCTGTACAATCCCATTCACAACTAAAAATGGAAACTCCCTGGAACATGGGAGCCCTGATACCAGAGCCATTCAGTCTTGCTAGGGTTGAGCTGAACCCCACAGCCTTCAGACACTGAAATAGAACCTCCAGAGCATCACCTGAGTGGCAATATAAAGTTGGGTGTTACCAGCATACTGACCTCACCCCACGCTGTTGGATGACCTTACCCAGCAGCTTCATGTAGAAGTTAAACAGGAGTGGGGAGAGTACTGAGCCCTACAGAAACCTGTAAAGCAGGGGCCATGCACTAGACCTCTATCATCAACACTAACTGGAACCAGCCCTGGATGAAGGAAGAGAACAACCACAGTGCTGTCCACTCCCAATCCCCAAAAATGATCCAGAAGGATACCATAGATCAGGAGGTCCTAAATTTTTTGCCATCATACCTCCTTTTGATGTAATCCTAACGTACACACCTCCCCTAAAAAAAAAAACACCAAAATGAACACAAACAAACAATGAAAATAATGCAATGAAACTTTATTTTTAATAAAGACATAAAAAAATAAAAAAGCAAAGATTCTTCACACATCCCCTGGACTCTGTCTGCACCACCCAAGGGAGGTACACCTTATGGTTTGGGAAATCCTGCAACAGATGGTAGAGATCTAGTATGCCAGTTCTAGTATGACTCATTCAGCCAGCCTCATCTTGAGGTAGTGAACTTGCAACACCAGCAGGGAAGTAGTAGGTTGAAGGAGCCAGAGGAAAGTAAGGCAGCAGATCTCCAATTTGGGGGACAATGCCAAGCTCTGGCCAGTAGCCAGCATCCTGAGTTGGAGGGTGTTCTACATGGCAAGTGATACCCTTCATTCACACTGAATGCTGACCTGGTAAACTCCTTAAGACAAACCTGTCCTTGCTGAAATTCGTTACCTACTACTAGACAGGTACAGCAACTAAATCCTTAGCTCAATGTCCAGACTGATGGCACTCCAGATATAAATGAGGAGGAGGAACGAGTGCTATACCAAAGATACCCTTTTATCTGCATCACATTTTGATTCAGTCAGTGATTCAATTGAGCAAGTTACACTGGAAAAAAATCCCTTGCAGCTTGTGAGGTGCTCAGGCTGGCTGTTTCTGCATACAGTCAGGACCAGAAATATTGGAACAAGGATAACTTTTGGCATTTGGCCTCTGTGCACCACCGCATTAAAGCTGAAAGGAAACACACCCAGATGGGAACAAAGTCAGGACTTTCAGCTGTCATTCAAGGGGTTTGACAAAAGTGGGGCACTAACCATTCAGGAAGTACAGACAGTGGCATACACACACACCCATCATTGGTGGCTCATAAGTAATGGAACAAACCAACATCAGTACAAACATAAGGATCGCCTTTAATACCTGGATGAAAATCCTTTGCAATGACTGCCTGAAGTCTGGAACCCATGGTCATGACCAAATGCTGAGTTTCCTCCCTCGAGATGCTTTGCCAGGCCTTTACTGCAGCTGCTTTCAGCTGCTGCTTGTTTATGGGTCTTTCTGCCTTCAGTCTTGTCTTCAGTAAGTGAACAGCATACTCTACTGGGTTGAGATCAGGTGACTGACTTGACCATTGAAGAACATCCCACTTCTTTGCCTTGAGAAACTCTTGGGTAGCTTTTGCTGTATGTTTTGGGTCATTATCCATCTGCAACATGAAGCGGTGTCCTAGCAGTTTGGCAGCATTTGGAGGAATCTGAGCAGAAAGTATAGCCCTATACTTCAGAATTCATCCTGTTGCTTTTATCAGCAGTCAGGTCATCAATAAACACCAGTGACCCAGCTCCACTGGCAGCCATACATGCCCATGCCGTAACACTGCTTCCACCATGTTTGATAGATGATGTGGTGTGCTTTGGATCATGAGCTGTTCCTTTCCTTCTCCATACTTTTCTCTTCCCATCATTCTGGTGCAAGTTAATCTTGGTTTCATCAGTCCAAAGAATCTATTCCAGAACTGGGCAGGCTTTTTTAGGTGTTTGCTGGCAAAGTCTAATCTACCTGTACTTCCTGAATGTGGTGATGTACAGAGGCCAAATGCCAAAAGAGTTATCCCTGTTCCAATATTTCTGGTCCTGACTGTATCTAGTGCCAGCACCAGCTAAGTTGTTGTGGGATACATCCACTGTCTCCTCCCATTGACTCCTCAACTAAGTCAAATAGGATACACTGGCTGAGGTCATACACGTGTACAACACATCCTGCACAAGGCACAGGGACAATGCTCTGGCTAGTAGCAACCCCTAGATAAGACGATTGCTCCATCACTTGCAGCCATTTATGTTATTTCCTTTAAGGATTCTTGCTATGGTAAGAATAGGTATTTTGATGGGTTTAATGTGTGTAAACTGCAAAAGAAAGCAGGTAAGTAGAATAAAGACAGGATGCTGGTAAAGGTAATATGCACATGTGCACTACTGTGCTTCAGTTTATATACAAATAATCATATTGCAATGTTGAACGTTAAGTGCAAAGAGTTCAGTTCTACCACTGGCTTTCTGAGCTTAAGGGCATTCAGTGCATGTTCCTCTGTCTTCCTGAAGCTACCTGGGATGCCTTTAGAGGTCAATCTTAATATTCAAAGACACTTTGAATCAACAGGACATAATGACATATGGTATATATGTGCACGCAAGCAAATTCAGCAAATCAACTACATTGTGTCTCCCCCCCCCCAAAAAAAGTTCTTTGTGCTGGATTGGTTGACTCTCTGTGATGACTCTCTGTATATCTTTTGGAGCTTTTGACGGAATGTTTTTTACAAAGCAAAGGCTAATATGCTATGTTGTTTGTCCTTTTATGTTTACTGGACTCTATGCATTGTTTTCTCTCCAGTTATTTCTGGAGGTTTCAGAGCACAATTTCAAACCTAAATGTTTCTGGCTGATTCAATGAACTCTGATGTGTTGTACAATCTCTCCACGTTCTTCTACATACCTGCTGAAGTCCATGAGACATGTTTAAACTTGTCAGTTTGGCCTGTTTGCTGCAAATTTTCTGTTCTTTGGGGGCTTCAAGAGTAAAAAAAAATTCTTCTAAGCACGGATATGTTTGAGTTATGATAATAATAATTTTTTTGCTCATTGCTGCTGAGTGTTTCAGGGTTGCCCCTGAGTGTTTCGGGGTTTCAGGATGCAGGTAACCAGCCAGAGAAACCTTTAATGTTTCTCTAGCAGGCCTTTCTCTTGGGCAGCAGTGCTTAAACACCTTTTCTCTTTTGCTAATATTTTCATTCCACCAGTGTCATGGCCAGTTTGCCAAAAAAAAGGAAACCACGCAAAATCTGTTGAACTGCAATGTAAGTACTGGGGTAGAAATATGTTGCTGACTACCTGGGCAACCTACATTAAGGGGCTAACCTCAAATCATTTTTTCCTGAAACCACATTTGTGTCAACAGACTAAGTTTCATTTTCTGCCTGTGTAACTTTCAAATAGCCTGTCCTAGGAGAGTTAACTGAAATGAATGCAGGAGATCAGCCTTTGCATTTTAGAAGAACGCATAGCCCAATTTCTCATAGTCATTTCAGTTAACATTTCTCTAAGAGAAAAAGAAGGATACCAGACTTCCAGCACAGGAAACAAATTGTTGTTTCAATATAGTTTCCCTAACAGCAAGAAATTCTTTGGCTTGTTTTTCTGCAAATCAGCTGGGTGGTAGCAGCCAGCATGGATTGCCACCTTGTATTCTTGGAATCCGGGGAGGCGGGGGGACGGGACAAGAAAGCAAGGGACTTACCCTGAGTTCCTAATGTTTATTTTCAGTGGAACTCTCTCTCTCAAAAAAAAAAAAAGGAATACTGAAGCTGTTTCAAATTTTGTTGTGAGCTTGGGGAAAAAAAGTTTTCTATTCTGTGCATACACCTACATAATACACTAAAAGAGTTATTTCACCACCTGCCTATAGTTAACTGAAAGCTTAAGAACACTGCCAGAGCCAAGAGATACTTTACCTTGATCTTTGTTTTCTATTGTCTCTAAACATAAAGAGCTTCTGTTCCTTTTTGAAGTCTCACTCTACCATGACTGAGAAACTGCAAAAACTATGGAGGGCCATCTTCTGAGTCTGAACTGTCAGTTAGTGGGAGGACTACATTCTCAGGCTGGAATGGCACAGAAGGGAGTGTTGATAGTTTTCTTATACATGGGAGAACCTTGGATTCATCATAGTTAAGACTCTCTGGAAGTAGAAGGCATCATTTTACAGTAGTTCTGCCCCATTCTGAATGGCTGAGTGCAGTTGGGGGTTGAGGGTGAGATCAAGCCCATATTACTCCAAAATGGGATGCCGCAGAACTCAGTTTTCTCCCTATATCTCCCTTCCAGTTAAAGCCAATGGAAGAAATCAATTGTTGGTTCAGGGTGAGGTATTATCAATATGCAGATGACACCCAGCTATATCTCTCTGCTTTGGGCCAAGCAGGAGACGCAATGGCAGTTCAGACCAAGCAAGATGGAATAGCTGTTGTTTCAGAGGTTAAATAATGCTGAGGTGATCCTAACTTTAGCGCTAAAGCCTTGAATCCAGAAGAATGTTTGCTTCACTTGGTGCATAAATTATAGTCTTATCTAGAACAGGATGTGCTGGTCACTAAGATTTTTGATCCCTTGTACTTGGATTACTGCAATATGCTCTACATGGGGCTTCCCTTGGAAAACCAACCAGAAACTTCAGCTAGTACAAAATATGGCTACTTGTGTGCTCACCAGACAATCATGGAACTGTCACATAATTTCATTGCTGCAGGAGTTGCACTGGTTACCAGTTTTTTTTTTCCAAATACAATTCAAGATGCTAGACATTTCCTACAAACTCTTATACTGCTCAGTCTGGATATCTTAGAAACTATCTATTCCAAGTAAATTCTGTCTGCTTGACCTGAGTGAAAAAAAAAACCCTCCTGCAGGCCTCTCCTATGAGGAGATGCATAAGGGGGCTCAAAGATAGACACCATCAGAAGCAGCTTCCTTCCTCTAGAGCAGCTTACCTGCTAAAGCAAGAATGGCCCCTGTTCTTATAGCCTTCAGAGAATGGTCAAAACTTCCAGGCAGCCTCTGGAAATTAAGCAGCTAGAATAAGATCTGGGCCAAATTGTTATTTTTTGTTTTACTGTTTTCATAGTATTTTATTTTGTATTTTGATTTAATTTGTACATCACTTAGAGCCTCTGGAGTGAGGCTGTTTATACATACATACATACATACTCACTCTTCGGCTCCCAACATGATTAGGATATACAGAACAGTGTTCAGTAGTTCTGAGATTGAGATACCTTTATCATGTAGAGGAAAAACAACAATCCCCCAACTTTCCTATAGTGGAACAGGAAAGACCAAGAGATGGAAAGTTTTCTTGGAATAAAGGATAGCAAGCAGCTTTTCTAATTTTCCGTTCCCTGAGATAGTTGAATGCCATGTTTCAAATGAACCAGGCATCTTCAAGCAGCAATTCCAAAACCAACTGCACAAGAATGTTTGAGAATGCATGCAAAAACTGAAGATTCCTTATTAGAAGCAGACATTCAAATGCATTTATCTTGTATTATTTCAATACCTCATGGCAGACAATTAAGATTTTTTTTGTCTGGAAGTTTAATTAGTTTTTTTTTTAATTCAAATACCAGAAAACAACTCCACCATTAATTTCAATATCGACAGTCGAACTCCACAAACCCCACCATTCATACACATATTTCTGTAAATCTTTCTCTTCCCTTCTGATATAGTTCTATCCCAATCTTTAACAAGACATGTTACTTCTGTTCCACAACTAGCCTGCCATTATTTTGCTCTTCTAAACCTACACTCTTCAGTGTATTTTTGAAGCATATAAGAGAATTATACAGGTCTAATCATATCACTAATCATATATTTACTTTGTATTTTGCACAGCTTGTACTCTCATACCTGACTAAATTTGAAAGGTGGATTCCCATCCAATCAAAAGTCTTCTCTTCCTCGCAGACCTACATCAAACCTTTTTTTTCCAAATAATAAGACACATTCTACAGACATGTAGACTGAGCTCACATAGTTAAAATTATGGTCCAGAAATCTCAATCTATGAGTTTACACAACACATGAAATTAAAATCAAACAAATCATACATATTAAGGATTAGCACAATACAGTATTCATTCAAGGTACTGGTTATATTAAAAGCCCTACATGGTACAGGGCCAGGTTATTTGCAGAACTGCTCTCCCTTAGGGTATCTGCCTGTCCTACTAGGTAGACAGGGTGTGATTGCGATGAGCCACCTCAAATCATGATATGAGATGGGCAGCCATGTAAGTTCTGTAAATAAAAATAAATATATGAATGCAGTTATACAGTGCACACCAACCACCTAAAGCCTAACTGGTATTTCTATTTCTCACTGTTGCTTTTTCGTGTTACTTGTTCAGTAAGGCTTATGGTAATAAACATGGGCAACCAAAATGCCATTTAAAAAAATATTTTTATTGCTTTTAAAGTAATAAGATAAAGAAAAAACACTAAGGTAATTATAATGTGACTAGATACATTTTCAAAAAAGAAAATAACTACACACAAAAAGTGCTTATCAAAAAAGTGAAAAAAATACAACCGGGAAAATACACACACACACACAAATATATGTATATATAGAGAGATTATAAGAATTAAGAGTTATAATTCTATATATACTTATCTAATGTAAATAATATTCAAGTGCGTATATATTAATTTCTAATACATTTAGATAACCATAACTAATATTTTTTTTAACCTACTGTATTTTGTATAAATGAGTTCCATATTTTATTCTACTTATCCAAAGTCTACATCTATAGGCAATACACTCATAGGTGGCAAGTGTAATCAGGTATTCAATCCATTGAGTGAACGGGGCAACCAAAATGCTGTTTCAAATATGGCATACCTCCTTCTCACTCATTATGTTGCCATTGTTGCTCATACATTCATACTGATCAAAGTGATTTGCTGTATCTTCTATTCTAGCAAGTTTTAATCTATAAAAGACAAAAATAACTCCTTCAATAAACAAATATTAACCTTAAAAATCCTTTCTTAAAAGTGGACTCCAGATCTGATTATGGATTTAGTTCAATGTATCTTGAATTGTAACAGGATTCATATGACTAAATTGTAACAGTCCACAAACAAAGCTAAGACTTTCTTGGTCATATAGTGATTCTCCAGTCTAAGGCACAATGGGAATCAGTAATTCAGGCCAAAACAGAAAAAAGTAGGATTATTTACATCAAGTGTGCTATCTATACAGAGATACTGTTTAAAGAGCAATATATGGATATTTCTCAACCACAAACTTAGAAACTGGAAAGGTCTTCCCTGCTGTCTCATTGTATAAGAACTTTTCCTTATTATTAGAAGAAAGCCCCCCTGAAAAATATCCTTTCTTTGAGCTGAGGCCTTTTGACTCTGTAACAACTGAATAGCTATTCAATCACAGCTAAAATGTCAGTCTCTCCCCATTAACTCCTTCTCTACAAGAACAAAGCTATCTATAATAGCTGATTAGTTAGAAGTGTACCATAGTATGCACAGATGGCTTTTTACTAAATGCCATCTTCTAGTCATATTTCACTCAGATGTCAAGTATTACGAAGTCCCATCCATCTTAGATCTTAAAAACTGTTGGTCAGCTCTCATTCATGTGTATCTGCTGCAAAACATTTTTCTGTTACAGATAGAGATCCTGTAACTGTACAACTCAGCCAAGGAACACTTATGAGTTATCTTCTGAAAATGAAATGTTTTATCTAACAAAGTTAACAATGTCAGACAACCATAAATGAGAACCAGTTCGGTGTAGTGGTTAAGGTGCTGGCCTAGAAACCAGGAAACTGTCAGTTGTGAGTTCTAGGCCTCCCTTAGGCATGAGAGCTAGCTGGATGACATCGGGCCAGTCACACACTCTCAGACCATCCCACCTCACAGAGTTGTTGTTGTGGGGAAAATAGGAGGAGGAAGCATTAGGTATGTTCGCTGTCTTGAGATATATATTAAAAAATGGGATAAAAATATTATTAGTAGTAGTAGTATTTAATAGCTTTATTAAAACAGGAAGCATTTAGAAAGTGGTCTTACACCAAGTCTATGTATTGTCTAAACAGAAATGTGGTGACCTCCATTTATTTTGTCAGCTTTATACCCCATCTTTCCTTCAGAAGCTCAAGGCAGCATACAGATTCCTTCCTCCAATTTTCCCACATAACAAGAACCATAAATTGGGCTGAGAGTAGCTGGCACAAAATCACCTAGTGAGCTTCTGTTGCTGAAGATGAACTTGGCTTTCCTGGTTCTAGCCCAACATCTTATGACACACTATGTTTTGGACCGAAGGAGTATTCAATTGTTACCTAAATAGTGAATGTTTCCTTTCTATTGTCTACAATGAATATGAGTTCCCTAGGTTTTCAGACATGGGGCTTTCCAAGACCTTTTTGGAAATGGAAAATTGAACCTGGGATTGAACCTGAGATTGCTATGAGCAGATCATGTGTTTTGCCACTGAGCCATGACAGCCACCCACAAAACATTAAAAATGAAGCAATAAGGAAGCACTTAATTTCAATTATGCACAACAATTTATTTATATCCTATCCTATGGTTCACAGCAGCTCATGGCAATTTTCTTCTAAATGTTAATAAATCTATTTTCTACATGCTCACATATCATTTAAAATGGCAGGTGTGGAAAAGCCCAGTGTGCAATTTGTAAGAGACCTAAGATGAAATAAAGGACATATTTTTGGGGAGAGGCGGTGCAAGTTTATTTAAAAGTAAGCTCTACTATGGCTTCAGAATAGGAGCTTAATCTTAAAAAATCTTCAGCAACAACAAATTATATAGTAATGAACTGGTAATATCTAATTTTTCCACTAAGAATATAAGAGTCACCTAGTATTCAGATCCATTTTAACACTTGTTGGAATATAGGTCTCCTATAAATCAGGAAGTAGAACAAATAAAAACCTGGTAATCCTCATATTTACAAAACTGGAGATTATTTTAGGTTGTTTATTCACTAGGCGCTTAATTAAATTACTCCATTAACCAACCAATAATTAAATGTTATTTTCCACAGGTTTATTTTTCAGACCTTTCACTTTGCAAAGATTGTTCTTCCAAGTACATAGACATGTACCTTCAGCCTTCTAACTTGTTTCTTTTGAGAAAATACATATGACTATAAAGTATTTCTAATCAATTAAGATGCTGGATTTTTCCATTTTTCATCAGTTAAAAAATAGTATAGCGAAGTTTTGAATGTAATGTGTACCTTATATGGATTTCTGAGCCACTACAGCCTAACCTGAATTGCCACTTTCTCCAAGTCAGGATTCATTTTCAATGTAGTATTATACACAGCATTAAAAGCATTCAGATCACTTGTGGAATATAAAACAAGTATTTTTAAAGTTATAGTGAATGGACATTAATTTAACTGAAGAAAGGGACAATTTTATATGTTAAATGACCAAATATAGCTATGTGTTTTGTAGTGGCAGAGAACAGGCGGAATCAAATTCAAACTGTACTCAGATATCAAACTCTTCAGATGACCTTAAGTTAGTAATTGTTTTATACTATTCTGCTTTTAGAATCCTTGGTGAACTCATTAACACAATCCTGAATTCTCTGAACAACATGAAATATAATTTCATTAAGTGTTTTTGCAAGATAACCTGTGATTTATTACTGTATGTTGTACTGATTAAACCTTCACTGGCTCCTGCATATACTAAATAGCAACTGAAAATTGTAGTACATCAGGGCAAAGGTAGAGAACCTGTGACTCCTATCTGTTTCTATCAATCAGTGCTGCAGTGACCCAGAGTAGAGCAGAACTATACCAACATACCTGGGAAGAGGAAAGGGAACTTGTATTAGCATTGTCTATATATTACTAAAACTCTCGTGTTTGTGTGTAACCTTTAACTGGGTGAAGTGGTGCATCGTAGGGCAACAATTTTTGAACCAAGGTACCTCAAACAGTCTAACTTACAGAATGCATCCAAAATCCAGGACCCATGACTCCTGCGGAACTGAAATTTGGAAAATTTTATAAAACATTGTATGACATTAAAATTATCATAGAACATTTTATGACATAATACAAAATGTCATAAAACATTTCCTGTGGTCACCTCCTGATGTTTGACTGTGCTGTATAGTTCAATATAAATGACATGGGCTATTTTCAAGGCAGATACATCTCTGAATATCTCCCTGAATTTTTAAGAACGTTTCTAGTGCATTAGAAGCTCTGCCATTGTTGAAGTCATTGAGGAATCTGGTAAGGAAATATCTCTGAAACGATGACCCAATGAGTAATGGGTTATCTACTTTGCACTAAAAATAGTACCATTCTTTGCATTATGTTTGAGGCACATTTGCCAGAAAGACTAAACAACTGATCTTTATTTTTGCCTACAATATACTGTTTAAAGGATGCAAAACTCTACTGGAATGGATTGTCATGGGTGATGTGCATACACTAAATGCAAAGATTCCATAGCAATTCACAGAAGTAAAAAGCAGTGAAGAAAAATGGTTGAGAGTAGAACAATAGTAACAAATTACATAAAGGAAGGGTTAGAGGAGATAACATTTAAATATAAAAACCTTCTATGTGACAATATAGGTAGTCTTCAGTTAACAATGGTAATTGGGACTGGGAACTCCTGTCACTAAATGATGCGGTTGTGAAGCGCAATGTCACATGACCACAACTTATGACGGCAGTTCCAGTTGTGATTGTTAGACAAATCCCATGCAGTCATTAGGCATGATGTCATACGATTGCCATTTGCAACCTCCTGCTGTCTTCCCCATTGATTTTGCATGTCGAAAGCAGGAAGTGAAGGTCACAAATGGCAATCATGTGACCACGGGACACTGCGACCATCGTAATTGCGAGCCAGTTGTCAAGCGCCCAACTTGCAATCATGTGACCACAGGGACACTTCAACAGCCACAACTTCAAGAACCAGCCTCCTCGTTCAGCACTGTTGTAACTTTGAATGGTCACTGAACAAATGGCCATTAACCAAGGACTACCTGTAATCCATAAGCAGAAACAGTATCTTCAGACTAGATTAACAGATATTAACTGAATATCTGTTATGGAGATCGCTGGTGAGGAAGGAGGGGGCCTCTTCCAGGGGGAAAAACGCACACACAATGTAGAAAGCCTTGGGCACCCGGCCAAGAGGATCAGACAGGACCAGCCTTAGAGTTTTTGGAGTTTTTCCCTTACAGTTTGCTAGTTCTGTTCAGTTTTGGCAAGATTCTGTTTACAGGGTAGAACAATAAAGACTAGAGCGTCATTCCTGACTCAGCGTTGTTTCTTTGCCTCATTCCTGACAATATCTGTTGTTTACTTCCCATCATTAGGAATTCCAATTTGTGCATGAACTATTGTTTATTGTTAACAAGTAACATTAAACAAACCATAGTTTACAAATCCCAATGACCAAACTCATACAGCAGACCTAAGACAAAATCATATAAATCATGTTATGACTTTGTGCCACACATGAATTCATACTGTATCAGTAATTTTAATATTTGCGCATATATATATATATAAAATCTATAACTTGCCTCTGCTTCTTTCTCATGCAAGACCTTGAATTATATTCTCCCATAAATACTGTATTTATAACTGCGTATGCTGAGCTTTGACATTGTTTTGAACCTTGCACACAAACCTGCTTTTCACAAAATTACAATTCTTTTGTATATAGAAATCTAATACTATCGCAAGCCAGGGCACACTGAAACAGAGAATTCAGTGTCAAATCAAAACATTTATGCATCTTCATTTTGCTGAGTAGCCAGTCAACAACTTTACATTTGAGGCTAGAGGCAACTTGAGGTCCTCCAAATATGTTAAGCTACAATCCACAGAAAATCTGACGACTGATAATGCAGGGTAAAGCTTACAGGCATCAATAGTCCAAAACATCTGGAAGGAATGTGGCTACTTCCCTTAACTTTTGGTCCAATATTTACATTTACTTTAATCCTGCTTTAGAGAAAATATTTACACATAAAAATCTGAAAGCCTGGAGGAAAAAAAAAGTATTGTTTTTTTTTAACCTACTTCCAATCCCCATAGGACTTTTCCCTCCTTATTTAGAAGAATTAGTATACAGGTAGACCTCGCTTACTGACTGCCTCATGCAGCGAACCTTCAAAGTTACAACAGTGCTGAAAAAATAACTTTGCAACCAAGGTGTGCATTTGCGACCTTCACAGTGTCCTTCAGTCACATGACTGCCATTACAGTCAATATGCCTTGTGCTGTGCCTGACCCAGGTTTTTTTTCTTTTTTCTCCCCTCACAGAGAGATTGGAGAAGCAGCAAGCTATGCCTGCTTACTCTCTTGTAATGCCTTCCTCTCCAAAGAATGTAAATACAAAGATTAATTCCCTTCTTGCTAATTACCACAGCGCTGAGGTGAGCATTCCAAAAGGTGGGGGAGTGAGGAAAAAGGAAAGCAGTCATAGTCACATGATTTCCCACTTAGCGACCAGATTGCCAGTCCCAATTGTGGTCACTGAACAAGAACTACCTGTATTGTTAATACAAGTGATTTTTATTTCTTTTCCCCACAAAAGGTCTCAAAAATTATGCAGTAAGACTTTCCTACACAGGATGATTGCATTTCCTATACTGACAGAAAGCATATTTGCAAGAGCATGAGGGACTACCATTTTCAGTACAAGAGGAAGAAAGACTTAATGCCTTCTTTGTTGATGGTTCTTGTAGTTCTCCTAGGAGCTTAACAAAGCCTTAAGGAATCAGGAGATTTAGAAGAGTGGGCAATTCATTTATTCCTACAAAGTTTTTATTAGAAAATTTTAAAAAATCATTTATCTGCTTGCTCAACATTATAAATACATATGTTTAAACTTAATACAATTTAGCCTCCTAGAAATAATTTTATTTTTTTTCCCCAGAACAAAAAATGGGATGTTTTCAGTTGTTGTTTTTTTAGAAATTTTACCTTTCCATATCATGTTACTGTATTATATTCTCATACGGAGGGATTTTGAAAAGATTTTGACAATATTAGAAAGAGCAATACCAACTTTCTATATACCAAAAGTCAGAACCTGTCCTTAACTGAACCAATTAATACAATGGTTCACACAAAACAATGAACTTTATGCTAACTACAATGGGTCATAAACTAACCAACTGCATTTTTATAACATTTTACCTTGGTGTGTTTTGTGAATCCAGGAGAGATCTATGACTTGTGTGCAGAGATCTAAAGGGTAATATTACATACAGACTTGTCTATACATGTATTTCATTTAACTATAACCTTCATGCTATTTTCTTTTGCTGTGTCCCCAAACCTCTTTTTTCTTTACCCCTCCCACTTTCTCCACTTAGTTGGTTACTTTCTCAGCCTGGATTGCTTCTCTTTCAGAATTTCCAGGGTACTAGGGTCACTGCTGAGAATTTTGGGAGTTGAAGACTGCATATCTGGATGACGCCTAGACTGGAAAAGGTTCAAATAGGCAACAAAATGGGTGGTTGGGTTATTGATACATATAAAAGAACAGTAAGAATTGCAAATCTAAATTGTATATTAAAAACAATGTGTTATAAAAATGGTAATATTAGAATAATTACAAAAGAAATATATAATACATAACCTTCATTGCTGTTTGCTTAATTTACCGATGTGCTTATTTTCCTTTTAAGAAATTGGAGGGGGGAAAACCAAACAGCAATCCAGTATTTGTGAAAGTATAATAATTTCAATGAAACCCAAAGTGCAACTTTTTGGCACAACTCAAGAAAAAGTTAAAATCATTCCAATTCATATGCAAAACTACATTTCTAAAGGAATATATGACAATTGGCATTGTAATGTCCTTTTATTGTATCCTCAAGACAAATAATTATTATCCACCATAAATCTTTGTTAGCCAGCTATATTGATATCAAAAGAATAAAGACATTAACCCTAGACTAATTATTAATCAAGTTAAACTGCTGCTTTATGGAGATGTCCATGCAGTTTTCCTGGCAATATGGAAGTGGTTTGTAACTCCTTCTTCTTAGATGTGTACTGACTTTTCAGTCTGCAGCCCTAAAATTTCCTGGTTGTCCAACCTTGAATAGCTATTTCAAGATCAGCCAGGTGCTATATTACAAACAATTCAGAATCTTCAGATCAGTACAATATGTAGTTACCACACTCTTAAGAGGATGTAAACCCAGAAATATCTAGCCTTGGACCTCCCAATCATTGCTGCATGTCAACTCCCATTTTCCATGGCTATGCATGATGGCAACTACAGCTTAAAAATATTTGTAAACTTACAGTTGAAAACTACAGAGTTAGTTGGTTTGTCCACATTATATCAATTTTACAAAATCAGAGTTAACCATTTATTTCTGTGATTTATGGTAGAGATATCTTTAATGCCTAAAGCAGTTTGCAATTAAGTAATTTGAAGGATTAGTTGCATCTAAGGGATTCTGCCATGACCTTAAAATTCATTTAAAAAAATCTTCTCTTTCAAAAGTGGCTCCTTTATTCCTAGAATTATTTTCCCACGGGGTGTATAATAAACCCATTCTTTACAGGACATTTTTAAACTAAGTATCAATGCTTGTTTGCTTTATTTAGCATTTTCCTAAAAAGTTTTATGCTAACAACTAATGGTCCTATCAGCTGTTTATTTTAATGTTTTTAAAATTGCCAGTGGTAAGCCACCTTATGAGGACTTTGCTGTCACAAACAGGTTATTTTAATAAACACATAACAGCATGCCTGCCTACTTGCAAATGAGATTTATTATTTTATTTATAATTTTATATTATAAATAAAATAATCTTATATTTCAAGTCTCACAAAGTCCGGAATCTCCAATGCTACCAAGATTGCATTTAAGTAACTGCACTATTTTTTAAATGATCAACAAATCTAAAAACAAAAAAACAAGAAGTCAATCATATGGAGTTCAATGGCTCATTTTCCTAAGACAGTACAGCAAGACTAAATATATATTTGCAGACTAAATTTATTACCTATCCTGTATCCTTGAAAGGTCATCACACCATAACACGAGAAGTTAAAATTTATTATCCCAAAGTGAATAGCTATTCTTCCAAGAAAATAAGTCAAGCTGGGTGAAACATTCTGGTTCTTATGTAAACAATTTGCATTTTATTACTATTGGAGCATATCGTATTTGTTTTAATAGCTTAGTTACATGAGTCTAATGGAACAAGAAGAAATGCATTAATTCTTGTGATTTTCAATGTAATCTCCACTAATTGCTACTCATAATACTGTCACAAACAATATGTTTTTCAGAAATACTAAGCTATTAACAGTATTTAACAGTTTAGTCTTAGGAAAAAACCATACCGTACTATCACATCAACTCTCTTATTTCTTTTAAAACTTTGGAAATCCTAATCATATGATTTAAATAACTTGAGGGAAATAATTTCACTATATCACACAGCTCATAACCTATAACAAAAGATGTCATCCAAAAATTGCTTATAAAAATCATTTCAGAAAATATCTGATTTTTCAGAAATTTATCAATAATGTATCTGTCTAACATTAAATCATGGTTAAGAAATCTATGACCCTTACATGCTTCTTGAATCATAACTCCCATTAACCCTCAGCCTGGGCCATTCTGTTGGTGTTAATGGCTGTTTGGGTCCATAAACAACTAAAGGGCCATAAGTTCCTCATGTGCATTTTAAAAAAAAGTTCATGATGTATCAAAAAAGATCTTGAAAACAAACTTTCTTCAATCAGCTTCTTGTCTTATCAGCTTTTCTCATTCTTGCACAATATTCAAAATGGCATCTATAATTATCACTCAAGAGAAAGGATAGAATTATTTTTCTTCCTATAACTTGTACTACTGATTTATTTATTGCTAGCTATTATCGTAATGAAGCTTACTCTTTGCTACAGTGCCTATTCAAGAATTTAAGAACATTCTTAAATAGTCAAAAAGAATCACAGTATATATATATATGAAAGCCCCAAGCACAAAACTTCAGACACTTTTTGTCATGGCCACCGAGCAAGCACCCATTTCCCAAACATGCAAGAACTTTAACTTTACTAGGATCAACCCGCTGCCTGCCACAATGATTTGTCCCTAAAGCATTTAAAATCTAATACTTCCAACCCTTTCCCCTAAACCCTACGAACCAGGATCCCACCGGATAGTTATCACTTCCAATACTCCAAACCACAATCTTAACATTTTAGGTAACTCGTCAAATTCCGTCAGCCAGCCCCCACAGGATCACCGCCACCCCGAATGGCCTCCCACTTTCCGCCTTTCCCCGACGTGATGCTTTATTGACGTTTCTGACAATAACAAATGGAGCAGCCGATTTATTCGGTCGCCCCCGCGTACCCCCGCTATTTGGTCCCCCTCCTTCCTGAGTCCTCATTCCCGCCACCACCAACACCACATAAGGCGGGGGGAGCGAAAGATGGCACAGTAGTCCCTTTCGCTCAGCGCCGCCGCCCGGCCAAGACTAAGCAAGGAATGAACGCTCGGGTGAAGGCAGGCCCTGCATGGGGGCGGGCACACAGCAGCGGGCTCCCGGCCCAGAAGAGGTGCTGCCAGGGCCGGCGAGGCAGCCCGTGGGGCCGCCGCCCTTCCATTGTCGCCCGGGTCCACAGGGAAGGAAAAGGGCAGGGCCAGGGAGGGAACGGAGCTGCCGAGGAGCGATCTCCTCAGGCGAGAGACGCCCGGCCGACCGTTCCCTCCCTCCACCTCTGACTCCCGCCCGCTGGCCCGGCTCGAGTGTGTGAACAAGGGAGCGAGAGAGAGGGCCCGCTGCCCCCGCCCCTCACGCCTCCATCTTGGATCTCAGCCTCGGAGCCCTCCCCCTCCCTCCGCCCGCGCTAACTCTTTTACCTCAGCTGAGGCAGCGCCCCCGGGAATCCTACGGTGCCACGGGAGATGGGTCCAGGCGGGCCGGGGCCAAGCCGGGCCGGAACGAACAGGCGGTGGTGCTGGGGGCCGCACCTCAGTAGAGCTGCAATCCTAAACCGCCATCTGGCGGCATTTCCTACCCGCCAATGGCGCAGCCGCCGCCACCGCCAACCAAACCCAGCGCGCCTCCTGCCGACCGCGTCCACATACTACATACGGGAGCCCCGCCCGTCACTAAAGGCGCCCAAAACAGCTTTCGCGCGAAAATACACGCGCAAGCGCAATTCTTTTCTGTCCCCAAGCACTCACCGTACACTTTTTATCTGCGCGCGCAACAACTCGACCTCTGGACGGAAGTGGTTTACGTGACACTTCCGTTCTTGCCGGGGTGGCTTTTTATTTCGCCATTTTTTTTGTTGACTTTTGGGTAAATGATGCCCGTGTGAAAGTTTTCCCTTGTAATTTTTATGCTGTGTTGTTGTTCACTAGATCAACAGCAGAGGGAGCTGTAAGCTTGATGACCTCAAAAACTGAAGATAACTTTAAGCGTTACAATGTAACTTTCAATTCAGGAATACAAAGTGCGCATGTAAAATGTACAGTTTGTCTTAACAGAATGGTTTGGGTATAAAATTTATTGAAGAACCGCTATTTGCTAGTAATACACTTTGTATAAAGATAACTTCAAGTGATGAAAAGTATTATTTGTGGATGTAATATTTTAGCTGCCTTCTGAAGGTAGCTTAAAATACAATGATACCCACTAGCCACTTCAGCATAGGCTTTCCATAAAAACATTTGAAGAACAGCTGGAAAATACATCAGTTAAGTAAAATCTGAAACAAACCAGATTAAGAAAATAACCAAGAGGAGAGCTATGTAATACTGTTCCAAAAAACAAAGCCCTGTTTCAATTAAAACTAAGGGAAAACTTTAAATGGTTTCAAAAGTTTCATTTGAAAGAGGGCAAACACAAAAGTACTCCAAAAAAAAAAAAAAAGACTGTTAATAAGGACTTTTGAAACTTTCTTTTTTTCATTTTGAGTATTGCCAAAGGCTGAAGAACTTTTAAAAATGGAACAGTCCGTGCAGCTGCATGATGCATCAGACTCAATATTCTCTTTTTTAAAGTGCCCTAAGAAATCTAAGAATCCAGCCCAAGATACATCATGCCCCCAGTGCCAGGGCCGCAATAAGGGTCTGTGTCACCCAGGGCAAACATGGATTCCACACCCATTTTGGTGCCCCCCCAGCACTCATTTTGACGCCCCCCCCCCAGCACGGTGCCAGTTGCGGCCCTGCCCAGTGCATGTTATATATTGAATCTAGGAAAAAATTAAACATACTAATATTTTTATACAGTTTCTGTATTTGGTGAAGTATCTGGTGATAATTATTTATAATTTAAAACTTTTCGGAGAGCAAGCTCAATAAAAGCAATTTAAATTATCGTAACAGTATAATGTCAACTTTAGTGTAGACATAAATAACAAAGTGCCTGGAAAATATTTAAGAAATGAATGGAGAGAATTCTATGGATGAAGTTTTAGAAAAGGTAGTGAATGTCATTACTATCCATAATAATCTTAATGAAAGCTTAACAAAAAGAAGACTGAGGGGAGACATGATAGCAGTCTTCCAATACTTCAAGGGCTGCCACAGGGAAGAGGGCATTGATTTATTCTCCATAGACCTGGAGGATAGGACGAGAAGCAATGGGTGGAAGCTTGTCAGAGGGAGAGCCAACCTGGAAATAAGGAGGAATTTCCAGACAGTGAATCCAGTGGAACAGCTTGCCTCCCGGAGTTGTGGGTGCTCCATCGCTGGAGGTTTTCAAGAAAAGATTGGACAACCATTTGTCCAAGATGGTACGAGTATTCCTGCCTTGGGCAGGGGGCTGGACTAGAAGACTTCCAAGGTACCTTCCAACCCTATGATTGATTCTATGATTCTATGATTCTAACCAGACAGTAACATTGGGCAGATCACTGATGATACTCTTAACAATAAAGGCCAGAGCTACCTTTGTCATTAGACAAAGTGAAATAGTTTATTGAAACTGCTGATTTTGGTTTTCTAAATGGACAACACACTTAATACACTTAAGTATCTTTTCTTGACAGAAAGATTGAGAGGTATTTGTGATGATCTTTTGCTTTAGAGTCAAAATGATATGGCAAACAACACTTGGAAAGCAACAAGCTAGTAGCAAAAGGACTTGGACTGTGACTCTGGCTAGGTGGATTCAATGATTGATTGATGCCCTGTCAACTCTAGCGAGCAGATAGATAGATTTTCTCCATGATGATCTGTCCCCAACCTGGTTCTTCCACTGGCACACTCATCACCACTGTAACTGAGTCCATCCACCTTGCTGCTGGTTGTCCTCTTCTCTTTCTTTCCACCTTTCCCAGGATTAGAGCCTTCTCTAGGAGCCAAGTCATTGCATAATGTGTCTGAAGTAGGATAATTTGAGCCTGTGCATTTGAGTCTTAAATAAGAACTCTGGATAGATTTGTTTGATGACCCATTTGTTTGTTTTCTTGGCTGTCCACAGTATTCTCAGAAGTCTTCTCCAACACCCAAAACTCAAAAGCATCAATACTCTTCCTATCTTGCTTCTTTAGTCCAACTGTAGTTTCCATAGAATGTCACAGGGAGTACCACTGCATGCATGGTTTTGATCTTTGTAGGTATAGACACATAACAGCATCTGATTATCTTTTCCAAGGCCTCCATGGCTTCTCTACCAAGTGCTAGTCTGAGGTATATGTCTTGACTGCTTGTTCCTTTACTGTTGATGGTTGATCTGGTGGGTTCATTAAGGCCTACTTAATGGCAAAACATATAGCTCCAGTATCTACTTAAGAATAATTCAATATATGTAATAAATATATTTGCTGCATATATAGCCAGTCTGCAGCAAATCACAGTAACACCAGGTGTATGATGTCATCACACATGACATGACTTAAGTAGAGTCAGATGTTGAGGCACGGATATGTAATGGTGACATTTATGATGACATCAAATACATCATGCTAGCATCACTGCAGTTTGCTGTGGACATCAATATAAACTGCACATACATTTATTTCATAAAGGATTTAAATAGATTCTGGAGCTACAGAATTTTTGCTGTTAAGCAGGCAGTTCCTTATGTCAGATGTTCTCCCAATTCTAATGACAAATTAAAAGTTTCATTCTGTAATGTTACCAGGTATCCTGCCTTCTGTAGCTTTAACATTTAATTTCATAGCACTGAACTAATTTTCTTACATTTTTTAGAAACCAAAAGCACATCTATTATTATATATTATTTCCACATTTCAACACAATTTGCTTAGAATTTAGATTGATTGATTGATTTTATATTTCAAATTTAGTCACTGCCCATACTCAAAGAGCAACTGGGCAGTTTAGATGAAGGAATGCTTTCTTATTTTTTTAGACTTGAAGTTTCAGTAATAAAAGATGTTGAGAAAATAGCATCCTTTAAAAGTATTAAGATCTTGAAATCTTAAGCCAGGGTTTCTCAACCAGGGTTCCGTGGAACCCTGGGGTTCTGTGAGAAGTCACTAGGGGTCCCCTGTGAGATCACGGTTTATTTAAAAACTTGTTTCAAATTTGGGCAACTTCACATTAAAGAGATAAGTTTCATTCTTTATTTTTAGTTTAAGAACACTATTAATGCATATATACAGGGCTATACATGAAACAAATATAATAATTTTGTAACTTCTGACCTATATTTGAACCTGAATGTGCAGGGCTTGCCTGAGGCCTGAAAAAATATTTAAAGGGTTCCTCCAGGGTCAAAAAGTTGAGAAAGGCTGTCTTAAGCAGTTCTTACTGCTCAGAAAATATAGCATATAATAATTTCTTGCAAAACATCTTTCTTTTGTATAAGCATATTTTAAAGACATAATTGGGGTTGTATTTCTAAAATAATTGTTAAAATTATTCAAGAGTCCCTGCTTTATACAGAAAAACTCACCAGCTAGAAATTCTGGAAGATGCAGCTAAACACATTAGGAGGGCTTTACAAATTTAAAGGATTTAATTATTTATGGTATCTACAGTAGAGACTTAAAGACAGCCAAATATTCCTGTCCCATGTTAGGCAAGTGGCTGGAAAAAGGATAAAAATGAGTAATTACGTCTTCTTTAAAAAATATAAAAGCAGATTGTGTGCAAAGTTTTGAATTCTAAAGTTCATTAGTTTATATTTGAAACAAAATGGGCTGGGAAATGGAGGAAATGCTAATTATCTTGGTCCTGAGAATAAATATTTTGAGGTACATAAATAATGAGAGACTAATGAATGGCCATTAATTGCATGATCTATTTGAGCCCCAATTTCAGAGTAAAAATAATAAAAATAAAGCTAAACTAGGAAAGAAAGTTAGGAAGCTAAGTAGGTAGAAGGGAGATGACTGGGGAATCAGCTGCATCAAGAGAGTTGCAAAAACTATTTTGTTGAGGGAAAAAAGTATTTTAAGATCTTAATTTAGGGGGAAAAATTATAAGGTCAGAATGGATGGGGAAATCGAGGGCACTAGAAAATTTGCTAATAAGTGACGTGCAAAATGTAAGGAGTGATGGGGCCAAGTGTACCTCCCAGAACGTTGTAGAGCACAGTAATGACCACAGAGGCCTGTAACCTAACTTATGCCCCATGAACCTCACAAGATGGGCAGGCGGGGGGGGGGGGGGAGAATGTCAATATGGTCTCCATGATGGAGTTTTTAAAGGTTAATAAAAGAACTCCAAGCAGCTAACAGCAATCTTGCAGAATAGAAGCGTGAACCAAAAAAGGAACTTGCACATGAAGCTTAATTACATTCAGAAATAAATTCAGTCTTCAGATTGTAGTTAGATGAAGAAAAATAGAGATAGCTTACTTTTATTCAGTAGATCGGATACAGGTAGGTTCTTAGTAGAAAGCATTTTTAATCATCACTGGTTCTTTGTAGATACTTTCTATGTGGAATAGAAAGTCTGTGTGCAGGCAAGATGGTAGGGGGAGGGCTACATTCCCGCAACACCTCCTGCTTGCATGTGTGCCAGAAGGGTAGTGGAGATTGTTAATCCCCAAGCCCAAGGAGGAGGAGAAAGTGGAAATCAGGTGACGCATGTGACATCCCACAAGCACAATAGAGATGTGTTTGCTAGAGAGACCCCCTTATGCTTATGAGACAATGCTGAGTTGACCCCTGATAATTCCAACACTCCATAGGTATTTGGACCACAGGAAGTTTGACAAACAATGGCTGATAGTTGGGCTATGAACTTGTCATGAGTACTGATGGTGATCAGGAGAGGGCCCCTATCCAGGGGGGAAACCGCATGCATAGTTTAGAGGCTCTGAACTTTCCTTCAAAGAAACTCAGAGCAGATCCGCCTTGAGTTTTGGATTTATCTGTGTGGGTTTCTCACGCTCCTTCAGTTTGGCAGGATTTTCTATCTACTAGAGCATTCAATGTGCAAAAGCTGGCTTGCAGTTAAACCTCAAAAAAACCAAGATTATGGCAACCAGCTTGATTGATAACTGGCAAATAGAGGGAGAAAATGTAGAAGCAGTGAAAGACTTTGTATTTCTAGGTGCAAAGATTACTGCAGATGCTGAATGCAGTCAGGAAATCAGAAGACGCTTAATCCTTGGGAGAAGAGCAATGACAAATCTCGGTAAAATAGTTAAGAGCAGAGACATCACACTGACAACAAAGGTCCGCATAGTTAAAGCAATGGTGTTCCCCGTAGTAACGTATGGCTGCGAGAGCTGGACCATAAGGAAGGCTGAGAGAAGGAAGATGGATGCTTTGGAACTGTGGTGTTGGAGGAAAATTCTGAGAGTGCCTTGGACTGCAAGAAGATCAAACCAGTCCATCCTCCAGGAAATAAAGCCAGACTGCTCACTTGAGGGAATGATATTAAAGGCAAAACTGAAATACTTTGGCCACATAATGAGAAGACAGGACACCCTGGAGAAGGTGCTGATGCTAGGGAGAGTGGAGGGCAAAAGGAAGAGGGGCCGACCAAGGGCAAGATGGATGGATGATATTCTAGAGGTGACGGACTCGTCCTTGGGGGAGCTGGGGGTGTTGACGACCGACAGGAAGCTCTGGCGTGGGCTGGTCCATGAAGTCACGAAGAGTCGGAAGCGACTGAATGAATAAACAAAAAGAGCATTCAATAAACACTAGAGACCAACTCACTGTCTCAGTGTGGTACTTCACTCTAAGTTAGGACAGAACTGTTGTATAAGCTTACTGACCTCCTTGACCATATTGGCTGCCAGATATTCACATTCTTTCATGTTGTGGGCATATTTCTGATAGGGTTTGGGCATCTTCTGTCATAAAGTCCTTAGTCTTTTCTGGCACATTCTGGTGTCAGTCCTAGCTGGGATTTTGTTCTGCTCTTTCAAAAATCAGAATGAATCCTTTTTTTAAAGGACTCAAATTTTCTGTCTGAAGAATAGAGGGGTTGGGTTGCTCTGTATGTATGATAGATTCTCTCTTCAGAAATTGTGGATTCTATGTCTGGCATGCAACCTGGAATTTTGTGTATATGTGTCACAAAGGGCTACATTTTATATATTTTAGGGCTTTTCCCCACACCTAATCATGGCACAAGCATGCCTTTATGGAATCTCTCTTGTTTCTACCCTTTCTCCATGATACTTCTGTCATCTTGTTTCTGTTGGAAGTCCTGACAAATCCAGCATGCCTCATTAGCATGTGAATTAGCATGTAAATTGAGTTGTCCTACAATGCAACTCTGAGGAAGCTGTTTGTTGCCACTCCCACTTCCTCTTTCTCTCTTCCTCCTTCTTCCACCAATCAAGCAGGCAGCATGGATGCTGCTCTCTTCATCAGGGCCATGTGCTTGGGCCTTGATGAAGAATTCTGCCCCTTTCTTCCATGCAGCTCTTGGCAACAAAATGCTGAGGGTTTAGGGCAAACTATTTAGAAAGAAAAGAAGAACAAAGGAACTTCATCTTTTCCACCAAGATGGATGTAACAGAATCAACAATAAAATCAGTAAGAAATTATTTTACTTATCTTAACCTTATCTGTCTAAGCATGTGATTCTTTATGCTTGGGAGGGCTGTGTAAGATCAATAACCTGTGTTTCTCTGACATGCTCATTGAAGCTGTCTAAGATAATTTTCTTTTTCTGTGTCAGCTTCTCAGCTGTGTTATAAGGTCTGCTCCATTGCAGTGGTTCTAGCAGGCCACTAAATTGGCTTCAGTTTCCAGCCTGTGAGTGAAACAGGCTTAAGCTGTCCTTAGCTGTGCTGTGATGAAGGCTTTGTGGGTTCATGGGACTTGATGTATCTCACAGAACAGAACACATTCTTGTAATTTTGTTTCCTTTTATTAACGACAACAACCAAAGTTAAGCACTTAATTGTGTTTTCAGGCACCAGAAATAACTCAGGCACCAAAGTCTTTTCCCCATCTTTTCTGATAAGCAACAGCAAAGGCAATAAACAGGTTTGATTTATGTTTAACTAGCCAAGTGTTTGAAGGGACGCGGTGGCGCTGCGGGTTAAACCGCTGAGCTGTCGATCGGAAGGTCGGCGGTTCGAAACCGCGCGGCGGGGTGAGCTCCCGTTGCTCATCCCAGCTCCTGCACACCAAGCAGTTCGAAAACATGCAAATGTGAGTAGATTAATTGGTACCGCTTCGGCGGGAAGGTAACGGCGTTCCGAGTCGTCATGCTGGCCACATGACCCGGAAGTGTCTATGACAACGCCGGCTCCAAGGCTTAGAAACGGAGATGAGCACCGCCCCCTAGAGTCGGACTCGACTGGACTTTACGTCAAGGGAAACCTTTACCTTTACCTAGCCAAGTGTTTAAAAGTTAACTGTTTCTCTACTGAATATGCAAATCAGCTACAGTACTACCTCAAAGTATACATATGTGTGGCTATTTCTATATTCTATAGTTCCACTTCCTACTGAAGAGATAAACAAGGGGCAGTTATACTGGCTGCCTCTCTCTCTCTTAGACTGGCATTTTTTCCTGCTGGGTTGCCAAATGTGATCTTCCCCCTTTTTCTTCTTCAGGTTTCCAATAAAAGCCATCTGTGATTAGTAGAATCCACTGTGCATATTCTTCCTTCAGTGGGTCTTCTTCTACAATCCTTACTGACTTCAGTAGTCCCTGGATTCTCCTGGAACCAAGAGTAGGCCTTCAACTACCAACACTGTCTGGAATCCAGTTTGGTCTACCAGCCATTACATCTCCACCTTTCCTACTCTCCACAAGTCTTTCCTTTTCAAGTCTTCAGCTTTGACCTACTCCTTGCCAGCAAAGCAGCAGCTGTTCTCTGCTAAAGGAAGAAATTTTACCTCTCTATCTCAGGATCTGCTGTCAGTGAAAAAGAACAACACATCTGGCTGGTTGTATCCTGGGACAGGATAGCAGACAGCCATGGGCGACTGCACACTATCATATGTACGCATGTTAAAATTATGTCTTCGCCCTTAAGCCAAACAAATCCAAAGACAAGGAGTGTAAAATTTGTTACACTTTGCCATGTATTACATCAGAATATAGGCAATACAGGAATAAGCAATGGGGTTATTGTTCATTAATTATTAATTTATTATTAATTATTATTAATTGCCAATTAACATAATTATATGTAGATAATATAATGTAAAATATAACTATATATTAATATAGTTATATATTATATAGTTATATAATTATTAATGTTATTAATTAGTTGTTATTGCTAGTATTGTTTTCTGCCAGCTCAAGGATGGATCATTAGCATTTTAACCTGATGATGGAAACACACCCTAAAATCTAGTATATTTTAAACTAAATTGATGGTGAAAGTTCTGTAACAGGGAAAGCAAATCAGCAGACATTTTTAACCACATTATTCCATTTACATGGAGATACATGAATGTGGCAGTAGATGTTACAGCTGATGAATGTACTATGTTTTAACTAAGTAGGTACTGTAACTCAGCCTGCAAACTGTACACCATTGTTTGCAACCAGAAGAGACTCCAGGGTATCACCTACTTTTCCCAGAGGATGGTGGGAAACAAATGGCTATTTTCCTGCTGCTAATGGCAGCAAGGAAAGGACAAGAATGGCATTAGCATTCGCATCAGCAAGAAAGGATGGGAATATGATTCCTTCTGGATATCAGCAAACTTGCTGGATTGCTGCTTCTCCTTTTCTAATGATGGCATTGACAACAGTAGTTACCTGAAACAGGATTACTAGAAAAGAGGAGATGATATTTCCCTTCCTTCTAGTGATTGTGAATATTTTGCCTATGTGGATTATGTTTGTGGTTTATAATCTGGAAATTAGATACATTTTCAAGCTGAAAACCTTACTGCAATTCTGTTGTAATGTAAACAATAAGAAACTTGTAAACATTTAGACTCTGACTCCCTTGAAACCCAGCAGGGCATATTTGTGGCAATCTGAAAAAGATCTGGACCAAGATTAATTCCTGAGCACAAGTATTACAGTAATGTCATTAAAGAAAAAAGAAAAAAAAACACAAAGCACATCTTTGTCTATACAAAAAGCCAGTATTTCAAAGCTTCTCTGAAAAAGTTGCTCTTTTTTGGCTGATGGATGAACTGAGGCTGATTTTCCCTTTACTATAGTCTTCTGAGTAACAATAGAAGAATGATTGACTGCGCATAGACACGTATTTGTAGCACTGTGAAACAGCAGCATGGAAATATTCTATTATGAAAGACAAGCAAATCTGCAAACAGCTATGGCTTCAGATACCTTTAACAAGTATCTAGTAATTTCTGTGCCTTTATGCATATAAAAATCTTTGTTGGATTGTCTTGATGGCCTTAGTTGCTGTCAAGGAAAATTATGTTGTTTACCAAGAATAATGAATTAAAAAAAACCATTTAAGAGAAAGGATGTCCTTTTCAATGGGTACAACAGAATAGCATAGTGTTTTAATAATGAAGGCTGCAAGAAAATTTTAACTGTTCTAAAGTTTCTTAAAAATGTGAAAAAATAGTTTTATACATTTTCAAAGGTAGACATCATAAAAACCATACAGAATGAAGACCACGGTAATAGTCTCTGTTAAATAGGAAAAGAGTAGTTTGTAAAAAGGTCATATAGTAAAATAATGCCAAAGCATAAAAAGATGGACTTCACAGGATTACTACAAAATCCTACAAATCACTAAACCCAAGTTACCAAAATATGATTGCTGTTTACACTATTTATTTATATATTTATTTATTACTGGATTTATAAGACCACCCAGCATGACTGGGCAGTGTACAACAACAAAAAACTAACCATAAACCAAAAAAGAACCACATAATGTTAAAACATGCACAATATATAAATATGTACATGAAATTCAGAATATAAAATAGTGACTAGCACCATAATAAAACAACCAAAAGGGGACTCCACTCAGCTGGCCCCAAATGCTTGGGGGGAAAGCCAGGTATTATTGGCTTTCCTAAAGGTGAGCAGAGTGAGGGCCAGGTTATAATGAGAGGGAGATTGTTCCAGAGAACAGAGGCAGCCACTGAAAAGGCACACTTACTAGGTCCCACAAAGTGACAGGATCTAAAAGAGAGAACCTGGAGCATGTTCTCCTTGTGGGAGTGAGTGGGGCAAGCAGATGTTCTTGGGAGAAGTTGGTCCCACAAGTAACCAGGTCTTCTGCCATGTAGGGCTTTAAAGGTCATAACCAGCACAATTGCACATATAACCTGTTATGCAAAACCAATGTCATATTGTGGCCTAATGTGATAGCCTCATTCACACAATATGCAAAAACAATTACTGGGCTCATAGAAAAGTCTGACCCTCATCCTACCCAATTATATTTTAGCCCAGACCAGCATGTTGTGTGAACCGGCCTCTGTGGATTTTCTTTTTCATTACACCAAAGGTGCAAAAAGGTGAAACAGGCAGAAAAGCAATGGGTGAGGATATGCCTCCACTCACTGCTCTGAGAACCAGTTTAGATTTCCCCCCCTTGTTTTAAAACCTAAGTGCTCTTGTTTGCAAAGGAGTTAGCTGAGATGGCTGCTTCTGTCTAATGACAACCCTAAATTCCTTCAGTGATCTGTAATCACCTGCCAGACTGAAGATTAGCATAAGTTATTTGGTTGTTTTATGGAAATGAAACCATAGGGATACATCTTTTCAGATTTTATTGCATTTGTTCTTGTAACTTGGTTTATTCTTTTTATCTTAAGCCACTCTGGAAACATGTCAGAATTCTCAGACAAAACAAAACCTGTTTTCTTTATCCCCACTTGCGTATGAACTGACATTGATGTTATGCAGGCTGCAGATGTTTGGATGTTGTACACTGACCTAGAATTCATTCTTTTGAAGAGAGATTATCAAATTAATAGATTTGATCTGTGTGCCTCTTTTATCCAGCCCCTTTTTCCCCCATAATACAGATTTCAGGTAACTTGCACGTTGAACACTGTGTGGAAGAAGACAACTGTCTGAGCATATGGAAAGTAGATATATTTAATTCACTTTATATTCACTTTGCTTCCTTTAGGTAACATACTTCCGGAAACCCATCATAGACACAGTGGTGTAGTGAACTGCATTTGTTACCAATAAAGTTGTTTTTGGCAATAACGATGAGAGGCAAGGGCACTCTGCCTATGTTCAGAGAGACATTATCATGCACTTCAAACATCCCACCCTAATAAGCACCGTACAGATTGAAGCCGTAGCTCGGGATCAGGCAGAGACCAGCCTTTTGAGGACGTTTAGCTGGAGCTAATCGGAGAACGAGGCGGCCGTGGTGTTATTTTTCTGAATAGCTGAGCGAATCTCAGCTGAGGCCCAGAGAGGGCGCAACCCAGGGCGGAACCCCACCCTGCTTGCTCTCTCGGCGGCCGTAGTGTTCAAGAGGACGCGAAGGGGGTGGGTGCGATGAGGTAGAGAATGGCCGCGCATGCGCAGTAGCGAACCTAAGCGGCCGCGGTGATGGCTGCGCAGTGACGGTTGGATCTAACGGTTGCTATTGACATTGGAGCTGGGCGTGTGGTGGATGGCTCTTGCGCGGAGGGCGGCTGGGAGCAGCGAAGCCGTTTGCTCTGTGGAAGAGACGCAGGGAACCCCGTGGTAATGTGGACGCGCTGAAACTCTAGGCGGAGGAGCCTCCCCCGCCCCTACCAGAGCCGGGCCCAGGCCGTCGCCGTGCGCTGGGCTCGCGGATCCTGCCACCGCCCACCGATGCGGGGCCTCCCCTCCGCCTGAGGCGCCCTGGGAGGGCGAGGGAGCAAGGCCGGCATGGCCGGCCGCCTGGAGTAGTCCCTGGACAGCCGCCGCTGGTAGCAAGGAAGAGCTTCGGCGGTGGCAGTGGCGGGGGCGGGGGGAGCAGGCAAGTGGAGAAAAGCAGGCCCGGCCCTGGCTGTGACGGCGCGTCGATGCGGGGCTAGGAGTGCAGCCGCCCCTCGGCTTGCCCTGCCTGGGCGCGGAGCCGCGCTTTCTTCTCAGCCCGGAGCCGTTGGCCTCAGTGTCTGCGATGAACCCGGTGAATGCTACAGCCTTGTACATCTCCGCCAGTCGCCTGGTGCTCAGCTACGGCCCCGGGGAGGATCCGCAGTGCCTGGCCGAGATCGGCAAGCTGCTGCCCTACTTCCGGCAGTCGCTCTCCTGCTGCGTGTGCGGTGAGTGAGGCGCTTTCTATTGTTCTGGGCCGCGGGCGAGCCGGCACTCTCCTTTTCCCTCCCTCCTCGTCTCCGTCAGTCCGTCCGTCTAGTTTGCTCTCGCCTCCTCTGTTACACCCACTGAAATGGGCAGGGAGCAGTGCCGCCTTCTTTTAGGGTAAACCTCGCCAGGCGAGAGACGCATGCCCTCAGGTCTTACTCTGTCCTCCAGGCAGTTTTGAAAGTTTCCTTCTCTTTTGTCGTGTTTTAGAAACTGCTTCACAACTGAACTTGCTGGCCCTTTGAGATATTCTGTAAATGAAAACTTGGCTGGATTCTCACGCTACAATAAAACCTACATGTTAGCGTGTGTTGTGCAAACTCAGTCCGTATAGTTATAGTGTGTTTCGTGTTATTCGATTAGCCTATTTTTTAAAATTAACTATGATTAACTTACCTATGGTTATATGTATCCTGCAAATACATCCATTACTTACAAACCAAGCAGAATTAGAGCAACTATTTAAAAATATACAACTGAAATGCTGTTATTTAAATCCTTCAGTATAGTCGGCTTCTAAAATAATTCGGAATAGCTAACCTTTTAATAAACCATAATTGGGCTTTACACTTAATTTATAGTCTTTATTTGCTGTTCTAGAAGGATAGCTTATGTTTACATTTTTGTTGTGGCCTCCTTTGCATTTGTGATACCTTAAAATTTAAAATGCATACCTTTACTCAATTAGAAATAAAGATGTTGTATTACAGTAAGAGTATTTAGAGTTTCTGTGTAGAGTGTTTGATGTGTGATGTGACTTTTGTGTATTATGTTAAGACTAGAATATGAAGTAGAACAACAGGTCAGGAACAGTAATGTTCAGAAAACTATTTCAACTTTCTAAGACAATCTGCACTGTGGCAGTTCTCTGACTTCAAAGGGAAAGGGTGATATAAATGGGTGAATCACAGTTTAAGTGGTCTGGTTCTGTATTTTATATATTGGATAGAGTTTTTAATGTTCTATTATTACTTTTGGATTATTGTTTGTTTTTTTGCTGTATGCTGTCCAAACCCATTGTTTGAGTTAGGCAGCCCTATGAATTCATTAAATAAATATTTGTGGTAATTTAAGATTACAGTATGAGGTTTTGTTCATAGTAGGTGTTTAAGTTTATTTAAAAATGCAGAATGTTTACACTGTCACTAATACTGTTTATGTTAACTAGCTTATTAGTGCCAAGAAGTTTGTGCTGTCAACACCACAACTTTATGAAGTCTGGGATAATATCAGTGCCACTTTGTGTATTTCCTGCATGTAATTTCTTTTTGCCTTCATTGTTTCTAAGCCATGTGTACACTTAATAACACTTCATAAATCTCATGAAGTAGATGTGAATCCAAACTGCCTCCCCCAACCCATATGATGTTATTTTTTTTAGGTATCACAAGGTTTTGTGACTGTTTTTGGCATAATTCAAGAATTAAAATATTATGGCCAATCCTATCTGTATTTGAGAGCCAGTTTGGTGTGATGGTTAAAGACACTGGGTAGAAACTGCGAGACTGAGTTCTAGTTCCACCTTAGGCACAAAGCCAGCTAGGTGACCTTGGGCCAGTCCCTCCCTCTCAGCCCTAGGAAGAAGGCAGTGACAAACTACTTCCAAAAACATTGCCAAGAGAACTGCAGGGACTTGTCTGTGTAGTCACCAGGAGTCAAAACTAACCTGAAGGCACTTCTTTATTTCCTTTATTTTCTGTTGTAGGCTGCATGGAATTTCTGTGATTGGACAGTATAAGATTTTTGCTGTAAGTGAATAGAATAATATTAGGGACATAATACTTTGTGGGGAGAAAGAATAAGGTCATCCTAGTATACTGATGCACTCTGCTTGTTTTAGTACTTAGATAGCAAAAGAAAAGAAAACCTACACAGACATGCTAGAGTATTGAGATACTGTTATTATAAAGATTGCATTCATCTGTTGAACCAACTTGCAGAATGTAAACATGAAATTCTACTGTATAGTGAAAAGTGACATTTTCTGCATTTCATGTTAATGTGTCATTTTGTATCATGGCTGTTGCATCTTAAAATTAGCATTACTGAATTAAATATTGAAAGTGAAAATACAAAATAGTTTGCTTCCAGATTCAATTCAAAGTGCTGGTAATGACTTGTAATGCCCTACATTGCAAGGGGTCAGGTTATTTGAGGGACCGCCTCTCCCCTGTTACATCTACCCATCCCATCAGGGCTGGCGGCAGAGGTACGTGGTCCCATCTACCAAGGAATGTCATCTGATGGGACCTACAAGGAGAGCCTTTTCTGCCGCAGCACCTGCTCTTTGTAACATCATCTCCCTCAAAGTTAGACTGGCCCCAACCCTGCTGGCCTTTCAGAAGGCTCTCAAGACATGGCTTTGTCATACTGACTGGGGATCCAGTATGGGACCTATTAACTGGTTGTATTGTTAGTCATTGTATGGATTGTAGTCTCCTGCAAATTGAGTTTTAATTATTTTAATTGGTTTTTAATGGTTATTATTTGGTTGTTTATGAGTAACTATTTATTATTTTCTATTTTTAAGTGTATGAACCACCCAGAGTATGTGAGATGGGCAGCTATGTAAATTGAATGAATGAATGAATGAATGAATACATAAATAGTAAGTTTTGCATTGCTTTTGTTAGGTCTTGGATATTTCATTTCTACCACCACGCTGAATTCCTGTTTTTAAAATAATTATTATGTTGAAAGGGACAGTTTAGTTTTTAGTTTTATTTTTTAAAAAACTTGCCTCTGAGTGTCACGGCCAGGTATTTATTTATTATAGAGGTAGCCAATGGCAGCTTGGCTTCTCAGGTAGAGAATCCAAATTTTGCTTATCTCCTGATTTTCACCAATATCTCTTGTTATTACAAGAGTAATATAAGATTCCCCTTTAAAATAAATTATAAAAAAAATGGTAAACCATCAGTTTTAACAGATCTCGAATAAGCAGATTTCTGATATGGGCATTACCCCAAAATAAAAAAGTCTGCTGCATATGAAATAATCCAGTCAGTTGATATAAACTGTGTCATTGGCATCAATTTTTGTTATTTGTATAATTGATGCAAATTACCTAAAGTTTGGACTGAATTAATATTCAGATTTAATTTATGCTCAGTCTCCCTGAATGGTCCATTAAACTGAGGGCTTACTGTATAAAAAAATTAAACACTCATTTGCTTTTTTTTTTTTAGTATCCATACTAGTATCTGAGGTTAGTTTGTGGCTCAAAGTGTTGTGCAAACCTGGACAATAGGATCAGTTCAGTAAACTGTGATTAAGCAAACCATGGGCTAAAACTTAGCACAAACATAGTCCATGTACCTTTTTAGTCAAAGCATTTGTCTATATTCATAGAACTACCTTGAACCTTAAGCAGATGTGATAGCAGAAGGGCAAGAAAAGTCTTGTACTGTAAAGGTAGCTTTTAGGATAGCAAATGAACCCAACTGTGCTTATTTTGGACAAACTGAGTTTCTGTCACTCTTTTCTTGTAACTTTATGTAGAAAGCAGATTTTAGAAAACAGCACCTTTCATTCTGGAGCCAAACTCTTACTGTCTTCTAAGAGCAATCTTTATTTTCAAATAATTGAATGCTTGCATAGGGTAAAGGTAAAGGTTTCCCTTGACATTAAGTCCAGTCCTGTCCGACTGTAGGGGGCGGTGCTCATCTCCGTTTCAAAGCCGAAGAGCCGGCGTTTGTCCGTAGACACTTCTGTGGTGACTACACGGAATGCCGTTACCTGCCCGCCGAAGCGGTACCTATTCATCTACTCACACTTGTATGTTTTCGAACTGCATGTTTTCAAATAATTGAATGCTTGCAGACTAGCCATATAAACTTCAATTTGAGGTCAGATGAATATTCTGACCAAAGCTGTGAGGTCTACAGCCTTATCTGTAACCCATAAAGTCAGTAGAATTCAGTGCTTTGGTTAAATGATATGGACTGATGGTTAGAGTCTTGTATTTTATGATTCCTGGAAAAAAGTTAAGGTGGGTTAAGGGTTAAGTTAAAGCTGTACAGTAATTTTTTTATTACTGGAAAAGTGAAGGCTATATCACTATTTTTACAAAAATAATAGCTTATCTTTTCATTTCTGTAAGTATAACTGCTCAGTTTAGGTCTTGGATATTCTATTCTTGATAAACTAACTTTCTAGGGAGTTAGTTGTGTTGAACACAGTAGGATTTAGTTTCATGAATAGGATTGTGTTAGTGTTACCCAAAACATTGCTATTTCTTCAGCTCAGATTCATATTAACACTTCAGTGTGTGTGTTGTTTGATGTCTCCTTGTTTCTGCCACAATTTTGCACTCCAGCCCTTCTTCCTTCCCCAATCTTTTCCTGCTGTTTCAAACAGTTGAGGGCAGATTTCTTAATAAAAATAAGAGAAAAATATAAAGTAAACATTGCTTAAATTCATGCATTAGCAAATATTCTTGATATTTTTAAAAGTTTGCCTTAGAATCTATATAACTTGCGGTTTTAGAAGCCTCTTTAGGAAAAGTTTTGTACAAGTAGATGCTTTTTTTCTGAATTCAGGGAGAGGGGGAAAAAGATGAAATTAAAGAAGTAATAAATTGCATACTTTGTATCTCCTTTTTTAAAATGCTGATACTGTTTAATTTAAGCAGAGAAGATTGTAATACTTAAGTATCCTGGTTTTGATAAAATTTATAACCCAAATAGAGGTTTCCCCACGGCACCAACCTTCTCCCTCTTCTTTTGACCTCCCACCTGGTAGTAGCAAAGAAGGTCATAGAGTATTATTATCGTTTCATGTGCTGAATATATTATCCTGCTACTGATTTTATCTTGAAGGTTCTGCTATTTTTATTTTACATATTAAATGTTTATTCTACAAAGCGTCGAAATAATTGTGCATAATGAGTATATATGCATGCATATTCCTCTTCCTCATTCATTTCTTGGTGACATTTATACAACAACTGGATTAAATGAGAAAAAAATTAAGTGTTGCAATACTATTGATTCTGACTAATACGGGATTTAGACTAAAGCCTGTACTTTGAGTTGGACTAGTGTTACATTATTTAGTCTAACCAACTGCTAAAGAGAGTTACAACAGCTGCTCTGCTAGAATCTATATACTGTTAAAACTCTTGTGTCTGTCTGATACTTTGTAACCTTTAACTAGGCAAAATGATGCATCATAGGGCAACAGTTTTTGAACCAAGGTACCTTAAATGGGCTAACTTACAGAATGTGTCAGAATTGAAATTTGGCAAATTTCATAAAACATTTTATGACATAATACAAAATGTCATAAAACATTTCCTGTGGTCAACTCCTGATATTTGACTATGCTATACAGTTCAACATGTGCTATTTTCAAGGCAGATACGTCTTTGAATGTCTTCTTGAATTTTTAAGAACTTTTCCAGTACATTAGAAGCTCTGCCATTGTTGAAGCCATTGAGGAATCTGGTAAGGAAATATCTCTGAAACAATGACCCAATGGATCATGGGTTCTCAAGTTATATACAAAAATACCAATCGTGCTATTCCCCTTTGAAATGAACAACATTATGCCAAGTGCAGAAAAAGAATAACAAATAGTAAGCAGAAGAAATTAAAAGCATGTGATAAGAAAGGGAAATATGTGCCAAGAACATTACCAGATGGGGCCCTAGATATTGTTCACCTCTATCCTTTATGGCTTTGGTCAATCAAGACTTTCACATAACACTTATTTAGTGAAGAAGAAAAGATGTAGACTGCGTTACCAGCCTTAGTCATACTCATGCTACATGCATTGTTCCTTGCAAATGGTAAGAATGTTGGTCAGTTTTTGCCAGCATGCTAAAGTGTAATTTGTACCCCAAGTATACTCATGCTCATATAGAAACTTCATTGTAAGCCAGCATACCTGCATCCTATCAATTATGTGATACATGCATTAGACCAGTGATTCCAAACTCAAATAGAAATAGGGGCTACTAAACTGTACATAAGGATCCCTGCGGACTGCATATTGACTTAGAAAGCCACACATGTTTATATATTTCTTTTGTTATTAATACATCAACACAGTAAAATCAGATAGGAACTACATATAACTAATACATAAACATTATTGCAATTTTGACAATTTGTTTTCAATATTTATGTGTATTTATATATGTGTGTATGTAAATACATATTCCCCCACCACCCCACTCTGAGCTTCTTCCAGGCCTACCACCAAATTATCACACCTCCTTACCTCCTACTCCCACTTAACACTTTCCTGAAATGTTCCCTCTAATTTCTGATGTCCTATCTGTGGAAAAAAATATTTTGTGCAGCTTTTCCCAAACCAAGTACAAATTTGTATGCCACAATATGTGAATATAAGTAAATTGCGAATGCATGCAATTGTTTTATTTATTTATATATCTATGATTTTAATTTTGTTGTTTATTCGTTTAGTCACTTCCGACTCTTCGTGACTTCATGAACCAGCCCACGCCAGAGCTTCCTGTCAGTCGTCAACATCCCCAGCTCCCCCAGGGACGAATCCGTCACCTCTAGAATATCATCCATCCATCTTGCCCTTGGTCGGCCCCTCTTCCTTTTGCCTTCCACTCTCCCTAGCATCAGCATCTTCTCCAGGGTGTCCTGTCTTCTCATTATGTGGCCAAAGTATTTTAATTACAGTAATAAAAAATACACGCTAAACTCGGAAAGAGAAAGGAAAGTAAAGAGAATAAAAAAGAAAAGAAAGGAAAAGAAAAGAAAAAAAATAAAGGAAAAAGGGAAGAGTGAAATAAAGAATGGAAGTCATTTCTTTATATAATTCTATTCTTCTTCACAACAAGTATAAGCAACTTTGGTAGCTCTTCACCCCCCTATAAAGTTATAAACAGATACCTCTTCATCCCATAACCCATCCATTATCTATAAGCAAATCCATGAGACATCAACTTTTCAATCCTGGTATCAGCAAAAAGTCTGAAAAGGATTGCCAGAATTTCATAAAACATGTCTTATTTTAATCTTGATCAAATAAACCTTAATCTTTAGTTCATTCTAATATTGTCATAGCATTTGATCTCTATTCAATTCTTCTTTGTCCCATCACATAAGCTTCTTCTAGGCTTTAACAATCGTCTTTTGTAAATCCAATAAGAAAACATTATCCAGGTCATTCTCTTGGTTTATCATTTGCATTTCCCCTTTAATTTTTAAAAGTTTAGCCAGATTTTTTTGTATATTCAATAAAAAGTCCTTACCGGATCATTCTCTTGGCCTGTCACTTGTATTTCCACTTTAAATATCTTCTCTGTCTTGAAATCTACACTTTTTAAATCCAATATTTCTGATTCCACTATTTCTGAATCAAGCAAAGTTTTTTTTCACGTCTCATTCCTTCATTAACTTCTTTTAAATACAGTTTATCCATAGAAGCAGCATTATTACTGATATTGTTGATATTGTGGTTACTAATTTCTGGCCCTATTCTTCAAAGATCTCCTTTAATATTTCAAATGTTACAGTGTTTTCTGTAATTTTGTGAATCCCAGTCTGAGTCAAAACCAAAGGCAGTTGTTTTTTCTTTTTGCCTGGAATCTTTAGTCCCCTCTAGTGTCCGATTTAAATCATAAAGTCTCTAACCTTTGTTATAGTAGACAAAATAATTCTGGTTTCCACAAAAAGCCATTTATTTTATATAGTTAGTTCCAAAATCTTACAGTAATAGTTTCAATATTCCAAATTTGTCTGGACCCTTATTTCATTGGTTCAAAATCTTATTTAGCCTTTTGCCATTTATTTCAAATTCTTTAAGTTCTTAAACTTATAGTTAATTTTTTGCTTGTTCAGAAATGAAGATAGACTTACCAGGTGGCTTTTCAAACTTGTCATTCTGAAGATCTCTAATAGCTTTAAGATGGTTAGATAAGCAATTTCCGAAAGTGATTACAAGCGAGGTTAGCAAACCTAGTGTTCTTTAGAAGGCTCCACCGCGATTGTGAGCTTGATTGTTAATCCCTTTGTCTCCTGGCACTAAAATCCACGGGAGCAGCTGTCTGGAGCACTTGTGGACGATCTCCCATCCGTTCCTTGTCCGGAGAGGTTCTGAAGAACTGGTCTTCTCATCGGTTCTTTGGAGTAGTCATCGTCTCCCCTCTCCGCAGAGATATGTTTAGCTCGCTATGCCTCACTGGAAGTGCAAATGCATGTAATAGTGATATGTTAAAATATTTACTTATTTCTTAATTAAAGTATAGAAACTAAAACGTATAATAGTATGTCACATACGTGCTTGAAAGTTGTGCGTTCAAGTCATTTTGGAGTTTTGGCAACTGCCCCCTGTACTTTTCTTGGCAGCATATTTCATAAATGACTTGGCAGCTCCTTCCTAGGGGTAAGAGGAGTGACTGCCCCAAGGTCACCCAGCTGGCTTTGTGCCCAAGGCAGGACTAGAACTCACCATCTCCTGGTTTCTGGTGTAACACCATAACCGCTGCACCAAACTGGCTACACACATACACAGTTACAGATTATAATATAAACTCACTAGTCACTGATAAGTGCAATCAATATTTTGAAAACATCTTCCTTCCTTCCTTCCTTCCTTCCTTCCTTCCTTCCTTCCTTCCGAATTTGATACTATAATGAAAGAAAAATTTAGGAAAAAGAAAAAAAGCACTATACAGAAAGCATTTAGATCGTCCCCTCTCATTTTTCCCCATTCTTTCCTTCTCTGGACATATTCTGAACTTACTTAAACTTTAATTATTATTAACTTTATTAAAAAATCAAATTTTAGAATTAACAGTTATGGAGCTTGTGCAGCCCTAAACTCAACAGATATTAATTAAACCTTTTTGGAGGGAGGAAGGAAATGCATTCAACCTGTTCTAGAGGGAGGTGCTCCTTCATGCTCTGGAGGCTCTGGTGCCTGGAGCAGGTTGGTCACCAGTGCAAGGCTGCCTGCCTGCTGTCCCATGACAAGGCACAAGCTCGCTGTCTCAGCTTAATTGCAGTATGAAGGTTGCTTGGCGCTGCTGCAGTGCAGACTGAGGGGGAACTGCTGTCACATGGTGTTGCTGGTTAGCCCATGCTGCAGCAGTGCCAAGCAATCCTTGCTGCTGCAGTTAAGCCGAGGTGGCAAGTTTGTGCAGAATTCCTTGTGAGTTGTGAGCCTGGAGTTTTATGGTGGTTGGTGATTAAATTTATTAATATTTTGCTTTAAAATGTAATACTATGTATGTTTTATTGTGTTCTTATTTTATTTTGTTAAATATTTCCCAATTGCATTTTAATTTGTTTTGGGCCGCACTCAGGAATATTGTGGGCTGTATGTAGTCTGTGGGCTGTGTGTTTGACTCTCTGCATTACTGACACACACTTAGGGTGCCTACCATAAGTAATTATTAGAATATGGAAAGTTAGTCATGATGCCCAGTAGATGTGCTCCTCAGTACACATTATAATGTTCTGGTTGTGGCCTATTTCTATTAAGAGCTGAAATATCTATTTTTTCCCCAGTAGTCTTGAAAGACAGCCTTATGTAGGATACATTGCAGCAATCTGTTTTCATGTTTTAAAGGCATTAGGTGGGTTCTGATATATTTTAGAGTTAGGTTTTAGTGATACCTGCTAGAGTCTTGGGTTTATGCTCTCATCTCCTCTATCATAGCTACAAGGAGATTAGTAGAAGCTATAGCTTCTGTTTTCAGTTAACTGCTGTTCAGTGATAAATTCTGAATTTAGATACATTGGCTAGTCTTTAGTTCCTTATTGGTTAGACAAAACAAGCCAACTTAGAAAAGAATCACAGAAATATTTTATATCAGTATTGTAGATTGAATTTCTTTCCAAAAATTGGAAATACTGTTTAAAGGCAAATAGTTTAACAGTGTATTATATTCTACAGTTATGCAGTCTTTCTGTATAACTAGGTTATCAGTGTAACATTTAAAAGAGGTGGTTGTCCCACCATCTGTTAAAAATGTGGCTGGACCCTACAGTGCTGTACAATTTCTGTCCAGTCTTCAAGCTTCACTTTTTAGGGAGGGTTGTAGAGAAGGTGGTAACGCAGCAGTTCTAGAGAACCATGGAGGAAATGGATTATCTGGATCCTTTTCGGTCAGAATTCAGACCTGGATAAGGGATCAAAATGGCATTGATGGTGTGGGAGCGGGATGGGGTGGTGCATCCAACCTTGCTCTTGACCTTTGAGCAGCTTTTGATACCATCAGTCATGGCTTCCTTCTGGACCAGCTCTGGGGATTGGGAATGGGTGGTACTGTGTTGTGGTTTTCTTTCTCCTTCCAGGGCCAGTTCCAGGTGGTTTTGATAGGGGAAGAAAGCTCCAGCCCATGGCCTCTGCTTTGCAGGGCTCCACAGGGCTCAGGGCTCTCTCTGCTTCTATTTAACATCTACATGAAGCTTCTGAGGTTATTAGACAGCCTGGGTAAGGTATCATCAGTATGCTGATGATACCCAACTTTATATCTCCACCCTGGCTGCCCAAATGATGCTGTGGAAGTTCTGTCTCCATGTCTGCAAGGGTTCAGATGGGGAACAAATGGCTTTAGCTCAACCCTAGAAAGACTGAATGGCTTCAGGTAGTCTGGTCTATTCTATTACTGTTTGGAGGAGCAGTTGGTTTATTGGACTGCCAGAGCCCACCTTTTCTGGAGTGGGAGAAGTTGTTCAAGCTGGCAGCAGCCGCCAGCTGATTACATTGAACTGCACTCCTTTTCTTCCCTACTGTAAGATGTTCAACTGGCAGAAGGGAGACTCGGGTCTTGTGCCACCTTCAGCTATGGAAGCTCACTGGGTGACATTGGGTCAGTTGTTCACTCTCAGGCCAGTGTTCTTTGTAGGGTTGAGGGAGAAAATGAGAGCAAGTAGGGCTATATATGCCTCCTTAAATTCATAAATGAAAGGTGGGATATACAGTAAATCTGACAAAATAAATTTATTTATATTTATTTATAAACATATTCACTGCCCATCTCTCCCCTATGGGGGGATTCTCTTGGAATGGGGATAACAGATGAATTATTAGCTATTTAGTGATTATTTAATGATTGGGTAAAGGAGATATTGGTGTGCTTCTCTAAACTCAATCTGTTGTCAGTGATAGTTAATACTCAATTTTTTTATGGTAGTTTACACTGAACAAAGTCTGGAAAGAGAAGCTATTACGCTGCAAATCATCAAATCAAAGAGCTCGGGAAATGCTAATCCTTTGGTACCTAAGAGGCATGGAAATTTGGATACGGTTGGAGCTTAACGTTTAAGAAATCAGGAATGACATTTGTGAAAAGTCCAACCTGAGCTGCAAAACAGCAATACTAAACAAGAAGGAAATGCAGTAGAATTGGAAGATGTGCATAGTCTTGCTGCTCTGTGGACAATGCATATGTTCTTGTGTCTTATTTGTTCCATACAACTATGTATCTTCATCAGGTTGCCTTTATGGAAAATATGCTTTTTTTTCCAAAAGGAGTATTCTAAATCTGGGAAAAAGTAAAATTCCTCCAGATTATATATTCATTAATAACATGATTCCTTAGTGGAAAGGGGATGCAAGAATTTCAGTTACAATGAAATTTGCAGAAGATGCTATAACATCTTCTGTGCTTCTATTTTCTATACCATTTCCTATTGAGACCTTATTTTATTTCAGAATTTTCTGTTCTGAATTTCATACGCAGGACATAGTGGAAGTAACTTTGTAATACTGTTAACCATTTAGCATTCAGGCATCCATAGTTGTCAGTAAGGATACAGTGTATAGCCACTGGTGTTCCTTTTCCTCTATGCTTATCTTGAACTGATGTTTTTGGTGAAAGAGAGGATGGTTTTGTGTGATTCCATCTCATAACCTGTTTATTTCTATGGGTCGCTCTGTTATTGTAGGTCTGTTATAGGTGCACATTTGACGTTACGTTTGACTATATCTGAGGCAGACTGTCTAGAGAGTCTGAGATAATGGCTATCCTCTATTTTTTTAGAAGTCTGTTGTACATGCTGTGTTTGTGCAGATTTCATCAGTGAAGTGCCTTTTAACTTACATTGCATTTTTCTCTCTGATACGCTCATTGTTCTGTTTGGCTTTCAGTTTCCTGGTATGTTACATGTGTGCCTTGAGGATTTGTTTTGTGACAGAAAGAAACTTGAAAAAATAACACATCTAACATTTTTTTCTAATGTTTACAGTAATATGGCATGGATGGAGAACAACAAATTCAGTGCTTTGTAATGGCCAAGTCAAATTCCAGACCTAAGTCCCATAGAAATGTGTTGCAGGACTGAAACAAGCAGTTTATGCTAGAAAACCATCCAATATTACGGAGCTGAAACAGTTTACTATAGAGAAATAGGGAAAAATTTCTACACAGCAATGTGAAAGATGGATCATTAATTACAGGAAGTGTTTGATTGCAGTCACTGCAGATAAAGGTGGTACAATCTTTTAGTGAATCTAAGGGAGTAATTACTTTTTCACACTGGCATATCACATGTTGGAAGACTTTGTCACTGTGGTATTATTTGTTCACTGAGACTCCCTTTATCAGCAGGATCCACATGAAGCTCTGATAATATTCAGTGGTAAAGATATGCAAGAATTCAGAACAAGCAAAAGGGAACAAATAGTTTTTCACAGAAGTGTAAAAGAAACGCACATTAAATCAGGACAACAGTGTGAATATTAGACTTGGGCTTAATGCACACAGCAGAGTGAAGTCTAGTACAAATGTTGATTAATAAAACCTCAGGATTCTGTGGTTACAGAGAAAAGAATTATATTACATATTGGCTTCAAAACAAAATGGTATATTGATTGGAGATATTTCTGCACTTTGCACAGTTCCAATTCCTTTTCTATCGTTCTGTTCCTCTAGCCCCCTATTCCTGTAATTTTGATACCTGTTTCCATTTTACCCATTAGTAGTCTTGTCTCTTTCAATTTTCTTATTGAGATAAAAGTAAAAGTATCTTCAAATCAAGCTTGACTCCTTTGAACTTACATAGATATATCCATACACTTTTAATGGTGTGATACGGAAGTGGTTTGCATTGCCTTTTTCTGGGATATATTTTCAACTTCCCAGTCTGGTCTATATCTGTAGCCTTTACTGTACATGTAGCTCCCCCTCTGCTACTACACTACAGTCCTTGGTTAGTGATGGTAATTGGGACCAGAATTTCCATCATGGTTGTAAAGTGCGACATCAAATGACCACAACGCTTAGCGATGGCAATCCTGGCAGTCCCTGTTGCCGGTCTTAACCAAATCCCACCAGTCATTAGGCGAGGACCCACCCTGATCCAAGCCATTCCCAGCTTGGTTCCTCCCAACACCAAGCCATGGTAAGGTAAGGGACTGCCTCCTCTTTAACTCTGTCCACCTGCCTTTCTCCCCCCATCTCTGCCCTTTTGGCCACCTGCCTCCCTGTTACGGCCAACTGCCCAGCCCTGCCTGCCACCCACTGCACCCCCCCCCACTGTACCGACCAGGGCCTTTCACGCTGCCTCCTTTTGGACTGGTGCAACCAGGGCTTCTCTTGTGCTCCTCTCAGGACCTTCCTTCGCAAAAGAAACCCAGCCCATGAAAGAAGGTCTTGGCTGCACTGGCACAAAAGAAGGACCCGGTAGAAGGTTTCCTTCTTTCACACCAGCGCAGCCAGGGCCTTCTTTCATGCGCCAGGCTTCTTTCATGAAAGAAGGTCCTGGGCAGGGCACAAACAGAGGCTCTGACTGGCATGCGAATAGAGCCCCTGGCTGGTGCACAATTGGAGACGCTGGGCAGGGCGCAAGAGAAGCCCCAGTTGCACCAGCATGAGAGAAGGCCCCAACCAGTACAGTAGTGGCATGCAGTGTGATGGGTGTGGCAGCAGGCAGGGGCAGCTGGTAGCGGCAGCTGGCAGCAATGGGCAGGTGGTTGGCCAAAAGGCGGTCATAAACGTGGGTGGGCCTGAATTTTGTTTATACAACTGCAGGAGAGCTGCAACAGCCAGAACTTCAAGGACTGGCAGTAAGTCCTTTCATTCAGCACCGTCGTAACTTCGAATGGTCACTGAACGAATGGGTGTTAAGCAAGTAATGCTTAGCTTTTAGATCAGCCAAGGTTGGCTAGATGCTGCCACTTCAGAAGCTTTCAAGACATGCATGGTACTAATTAGATTGGTAGCAAGATCCATTGCAGAAGACAATTTATCTTCCACAGTTTCTACCTGTGTTCCTTTGGGTATTTTTTTTCCTTTTTCATTCATTTTCTTCCTGCTTCCCCTTTTTCATAATCTTCTCTCATGATAACTCTTGAAAACCATCATCCATTTGAGAATTTCATTGTTTTTTGTTTAAAAGTTTTCTCTAACTGTATTATGTTTTTATTTTTGTTCACCACCTAGAATTCCTTTTGGTAGATGGGTGGCCATGTAAGCTTGTTTAATAAATAATTATACCTAATGCTTAGGGAAGCAATATAATTATTAATTCAATTTTCTGTTGACCTGAAATGTTTCATTTATTAGAGTTATCTAATGTTTGGAATAAATTGGTAGATCCTGATCTGTACATCCAGTAGGGCCCTATAAAGCATTTGAAGGAGATACTTTGCAAAGCAGGTAACTGGTAGGATAGTTTTGAAGCAGCCACAGGAGGCTTGCAAAGGCTGTGGCTGCCTTAACACTTCAAAGAGAAGTCCTTTTTCATGGTAACACACTTGAGGAAGTATTTCTTTAAAAGTTTTGCCTGGTTTTAAAGTCCAGTGCTTTGATCCCATTTTTCTGGGATCACAATATACACAGACATACAGTCATGTGAAAAAGAAAGTACACCCTCTTTGAGTTATATGGTTTTATGTATCAGGACATAATAAAAATCATCTGGTCCTTAGCAGGTCTTAAAATTAGGTAAATACTATCTCAGATGAACAACAACACATGACATATTACACCATGTCATTATTCATTTTACAAAAATATAGCCAAAATGGAGAAGCCATGTGTGAAAAATGAAGTACACTTTATGATTCAACAGCTTGTAGAACCACCTTTAGCAGCAATAACTTGAAGTAACTGTTTTCTGTATGACTTTATCAGTCTCTCACATCGTTGTGGAGGAATTTTGGCTGATTCTTCTTTACAGCATTGCTTCAGTTCAGTGAGGTTTGCGGGCATTTGTTTATGCACAGCTCTCTTAAGGTCCTGCCACAACATTTCAGTCAGGTTGAGGTGTGGACTTTGATTGGGCCATTGCAACACCTTGATTTCTTTTCTTTTTCAGCCATTCTGTTGTAAATTTGTTGGTGTGCTTGGGATCATTGTCCTGTTGCATGACCTAATTTCAGCCAAACTTTAGCTGACAGACAGATGGCCTCACATTTGATTCTAGAATACTTTGGTATACAGAGGAGTTCATGGTCAACTCAATGACTGCAAGGTGCCCAGGTCCTGTGGCTGTAAAACAAGTCCAAATTATCACCTCTCCACCACCGTGCATGACAGTTGGTATGAGTTGTTTGTGCTGATATGCTGTATTTGGTTTTCACCAAACATGGCGCTGTACATTATGGCCAAACATCTCCACTTTGGTCTCGTCTGTTCAAAGGACATTGTTCCAGAAGTCTTGTGATTTGTTCAGATGCAACTTTGCAAACCTAAGCCGTGCTGCCATGTTCTTTTTAGAGAGAAGAGGCTTTCTCCTGGTAACCCTTCCAAACAAACCATACTTGTTCAGTCTTTTTCTAATTGTACTGTCATGAACTTTAACATACAACATGCTAACAGCCTGTAGAGTCTGAGATGTAACTCCTGGATTTTTTGCAATTTCTCTGAGCATTGCATGGTGTGACCTTGGGGTGAATTTGCTGGGATGTCCACTCCTGGAAAGATTGGCGAGTGTCTTGAATGTTTTCCACTTGTGAATAATCTTCCTCACTGTAGAGTGATGGACTTTAAATTGTTTGGAAATGGCCTTATAACCCTTCCCAGATTGATGGGCAGCAACAATTGCTTCTCTAAGATCATTGGTGATGTCTTTACTCTTTGGCATTGTGTTAACACACACCTGAATGTTAGAGACCAGCAAACTCCTAAAACTTTGGCTTTTATAGAGGTGGTCACACTTGCTCATGATCAATTAATCAAGGGCATTTGATTAGTAGCACCTGGCTGCTATTTAGCCTCTTAATACCTATGGAAGCAGTAAGGGTGTACTTAGCTTTTCAACAACTGTACATGTGTATCTGTATATAGCGTGCATAGAGATTCTGAATTATAAATAAAATAAATCAATTATTTTAAAAATCAAATCAAAATTTTATGGTTCAAGGCCAAACGCATTTTAAAAATGTAATGTTCTGTAATTTATTCATTAATGCTTATTCTTATGGATTGGGCAAAGCTTATTTCTGTGTCATTAGAAATCTGATGTATAAAATTTTGTCTGGATCACTGTCCAAATCATTGTGCTAGTTGCATTTTGGTGGCTATATATTTGTAGCAAATTGGGATGAAATCATTAACCAGATACTCTCAGTTAAGCGGCACTCATGGGGATTGGTAGATGCTGGATAAATGTAGTTTCTGGTTGCTTGAGAGTTACTATTAAATCCTAATACCCACTAGATGGCAGCAGAGAGATACAGATTTTTTTTTGCCAGTTGCTTGAGAGTGCTGGGAGTTTTTTTGGTTTTTTTTTTCTGGTTGCTTGAGAGCGCCAGTTTTTCTCCAGTTTGATTTTTGTGCCAGTGGCTTGAGAGTGCCGGTTGCTTGAGTTCCGGTTAACTGAGAGTCTACTGTATTACAATGCTTTGTGTGTATACCTAGCTCTGTGTACAAATATTAAGGATGCTGCTGAGAACTGAACTGTCCCTTACATTGTTCTGCACATACTAATGACTATTATTGGTTTGCTCCTTACTGGAAATGTCTCTCATTTAATACCTGCATTTTCATCAGTTTTATTTAGATATGACATAAATAGCTTTTTCTGTGATAATTTCTGAGGAAGTATTTAAACATTTTGTCTTGCAAGCATTAATTTGCATTTATATGTGTAGTCAAATGCATGTTTTTTTAAGGCAAATTAGGAATTTAGCTCAGAGATTATAGCCTGTTCTTGCCATCTGTAAAAATATGTTAAGAGCCTTTTACTAAGATCTTAACTAAATGTTGCATTTGCCAATAAGCCTTCTCTGTGGAGAATCTGAAGGCTTCCCACCAACAGGCAGAAGAAATTAGGGAGGGAACATGCTTACTTTCTAGGTGAAGTTACTGGCTATTGCTTACCAGTTCTCTTTTATTAATAAGTGTCTTAGGAGTTGGTTTAAGAACAAGAGAAGCAATGAAAAGTACTTTCTGTGTAGTGAGAGGACAATAGTCCATCTCCCCACTATTGATATTTTCAGCATTGGGAGTTCTCAGTGTCCAGAATGTGCGTACATAATATTTATTTATTTTTCAAATTTCTATAAGCCCCCTTTCCCCCCAAAAGGGGGACTCTGGGCGGTTTACAATAAAATCAGCAATTAAAACTATAAAAGATATAAATTACAATTAAAACAACCAATATAAATAGCAAATAAAATAGATTAAAAATCCAAGTAGCGAAGCTCTCATTCATTGGGGAGGGCTCTATGGCACCAGCCACCCCCAGGAAGAACTATTGCCCTTCCCACACTAGGTGAGGCAGCGGAACCAGGTCTTCAAATTATTCCGGAAGGCCAGGAGCGAAGGGGCCTGCCTCAGCTCTGGGGGCAGAATGTTTCAGAGGGCGGGTGCCACTGCAGAGAAGTCCCGCCTCCTGGACCCTGCCAAGTGGAATTCCCTTACTGACGGGGTCTGTAGCATGCCCTCTCTGCATGACCGGGTGGGACGGGTCAATGTTATGGGGATAAGATGGTCATAACCAACAACATGAATTGGACCTGGAGGCAAACTGGCACCCAGTACAGCTTGCGCAGCAGTGGTGTCACATGTGCCGAACTTGCAGCACCAATAACTTCCCCCGTGGCTGCATTCTGGACCAGCTGAAGCTTCCGGATACTCTTTAAGGGTAACCCCGTGTAGAGCACATTGCAATAGTCAATATGGGAGATGACCAGGGCTTGAGTGACTGTTTGGAGGGCATCTTGATCCAGGAAAGGGCGTAACCGGCACACAACATGAAGTTGCACAAAGGCCCTTCTGGCCACGAATGCCACCTGCTTTTCGAGCAGGAGTCGTGAGTCCAGAGGACCCCCAGGTTATGTACTAGGTCTGAATGGGGCAGCGCAACCCCATCCAGAATTAAAGATGATAACTTCCCGGATACAGAAGAGGCGTCCACCCATAGCCACTCTGTCTTACCAGGGTTGAGCTGAAGCCTGTTGTTCCCCATCCAGACCCCCACAGCCCCCAGGTACTGAGAAAGGGCAGCCACCGCATCACTTACCTCACCCAGGATGGAGATACATAATTGAGTATCATCAGCATATTGATGATACTTCATCCCATGGTGATGGATGATTTCACCCAGTGGTTTCATGTAGATGTTAAATAGGAGAGGGGAGAGAACTGAACCCTGCGGCACCCGACAGAAGAGGGGTCGAGGGTTGGATCTCTCATCTCCTATCACCATCGATTGGGACCGGCCCTGGAGGAAGGAGGTGAACCAGTGTAAAACTACACCGCCCACCTCTGAGCCGACCCAAAAGGATACCATGGCTGATGGTATCGAAAGCCACTGAGAGGTCAAGAAGAGCCAGGATGGATGCACTGCCTCCATCCCGCTCCCACCAGAGATCATCCATAAGTGTGACCAATGCAGTCTCTGTCCCACATCCTGGCCTGAAACCTGGCTGGAAGGGGTCTAGATAATCCATTTCATCCAGAATCCTCTGGGGTTGTAACGCTACCACTTTCTCAACCACCTTCCCGAAAAAGGGGAAGTGGGAGACAGGACAAAAATTGTCCAACACAGTAGGGTCCAGTGATGGTTTCTTGAGGGGGTGTACCAGTGCCTCCTTGAAGGCAGCGTGGAACACCTCTTCTCCCAAGGATGTATTAACCATCGCCTGAACCCAACCACATGTCACCTCCCGGGCTGTCTTCATCAGCCAGGAAAGGCATGAGTCTAGATGACATGTGGTGACATTTACAGTCCAGAGAATCTTGTCCACTTTCTTAGGTCCAAAGGATCAAACTGTTCCGAGATAACAGGGTAAGTACATTCCCTCAGCATCTCCCCTCAGACTGCGTCTCATGCTTAGAGTCCAACTTGGAACGGATTTGAGCGATTTTATTCTGCAGGTGCTTAGAAAACTTCTCTGCATGGCCCTGTAGGTGGATCACTGAGTCCACCTTCCCCAAAAGGGATTGAGTAATCTTAAACAGGGCTATTGAGCGGCATTCTGTGGATGCAATAAGAGAGGAGTATTGACGTTTTGCCACTCTTATCGCCACAAGGTAGGCCTTAATAGCAGCTCTAGCTTGTGTTTGGTCAGATTCGGTCTTTGTCTTCCTCCAGTGATGCTCTAGATGTCTCTTGACCCTCTTCAAAACCCTCAACTCCTCCGTAAACCACGGGGAGTGTCGGGTTGAATGGGGCAAGAGAGGTTGCACAGGCATGATCCTGTCCAAGGCCCCAGCTGCTTCCCTATTCCAGGCTGCGGCCAGGACCTCTGCTAGACCATGCAGTAGATTCTCGGGTATAACCCCCAACTCCTTCTGAAACACCATTGGGTCCATTAGTCGCCAGGGGAGACCAATCAAATGGGTCCAGCCTCCCTGCGGAGTGCAGTAGCACAAGAGAATCTCAGGGCCACCAGGGCATGGTCTGACCATGACAATGGGACAGATCTAACTCTCCCCTCAGATCACATTGCCACTGCTCCGACAAGAAAACCAAGTCTGGAGTGAGGCCACTGTCTCGAGTTGGGTTCCGAATGATCTGGGACAGTGCCATGGCTGCCATGGTAGCCATGAACTCCTGAGCTGCCTCTGAGGCATGCCCCAGGGATGGCAGGTTGAAGTCCCCCAGAACCATAAGCCTGGGGAACTCCACCACCAGCCCCGAGACCGCCTCCAGCAGCTCAGGTGGGGAGGTTGCTACGCAGCAAGGAGGCTGGTACAGTAGCAACACTCCCAACTGTTCTTGTGAGCCCAACTTGAAAAATAGGGTATCACAACCAGCCACTTGTGGAACAGCACCTCTGAAGGCCACTAGAGACTCTTGGATGACAGCCACCTCCCCTGCCCCGGTGTCTTGGCTGGTGCCACACCTGAAACCCGGCTGGGCACATTTCCGAGAGGGCTACCCCCACCTTCTGGGCCCAGCCAGGTCTTGGTGATACATGCCAGGTCTGTCCCATCCTCTGTGATCAAATCACATATGAGGGGAGCCTTGTTAACTGACCTGGTGTTAAGAAGTAGCAGCCGGAAACCAGGGCCCTCAAGGATCTGCTGTCCAGGGCCTGGGCCGGAACCCAGAGGGCCGGAACACACCACCGGTAACAAACACCGGGAATGTCTTCCCTGGAGATGGCCTGCCCTCCAGTTCCCATCATAGCATCCCCAGCCCCATCACTACCTCAATGGCGTAACCTGCCCTGCAGCCCCCAGAGTTTCCAGGCCCAGTTGCCTCCAATCTCGGACCTCTGGAAACCCTGGATTGAAACAAGGGTCCCCTACTAATAGCTCAGTAGTCAAGGAGTATGTGCAATGCATGGCCAGTTTCTCTGTTTCCTGCTTTATAGTTTACATTTGAAGTATTGGAAAGCCCCATAGGAATATTAATATTTTAAACATGATCTGTGTGCACGCATAACCACCCTTCCACACACATACACAATTTGGCCATCCTTTATACATTACAGTATAGAATACATACTTTTTCTCACTTCATGGTTAGTTTTTATTGAGAAAAGAAATGAACCCTCTGTTTTGCTTCTGCTGCTTTGACCCAATTTGTGTATTCTTCCCTCTTCCTTATAAATAGGAATATTATAAATGAAGTCCTTGGAATTCATACTTCACTAAAAACGGAATTATGTCACGTGCCTATTTATTAAATTTTATCACTTATTCAATATAAGATTACATTGTAATCAATTTTCTAAAAGTTAAAACTAAGGTTTATATAGTTAATCAGAGAACATATTGGAGAGCCTTGGATCATTCAGTCCAGAGCAACTGGTATGATACCTGTGATAAATTTTGCTATTAGCCTTATCAGATAAAACATACAGCAGTGGTATTACACAGACTTTGTAACTGTTGAAAAACAGTCTTTGGAATTATTTTTGAGTTTTTATAATCTCCTTCTTTTTCCTCTTAGGAAATCTGCTACAAGATCCAATTGCACCCACCAACTCTACATGTCAGCATTATGTCTGCAAAACCTGTAAAGGCAAGAAGATGATGATGAAACCATCATGTAGTTGGTGCAAAGACTATGAGCAATTTGAAGAAAATAAACAGTTAAGCATTCTGGTGAACTGTTATAAAAAACTATGTGAGTACATAACACAAACACCACTAGGACGAGATATTAAGCAAGCTGTTGACAGTTCCCCAGATCTTTTGACTTTGCTTAAAGATGGCACCCCACTCAATGTTGACACAGAAAAAACATCTGATGAAGCCTTGGCATTGTGTTTGATCCATTCCCCATCACCTTCAACTTCAGAGTATGCTAATGAGCCTCCAACAAGTTGTTCCATACCTGAAAGCACATATGATTGTGATGTAAAAGGCTCCAATGTTAATGGTCTGCCCAGTTGTAATGGGCTCTCAGTAGATAAACTTGGAGTAAATATTCCATCCCCTGAACATGCAAATACAGTCAACGTATGTAATCCTGGACAGTACATAAAAACTGAAGATATTTCTAGCGGTCTTCAGCCTATGTGTGACATAGTTTCCCCTGGTGACTTGTGTGCAACCGGCATTGATATTCACAGTTTCAGTGAAGATATCAAACCTGGTGATCCTCTTTTACTTAGCGTTGAGGAAGTGCTACGGAGTTTGGACTCTAATGCAGGAGTATGTAGCCCTAATCTGCAGCACAGCCTGGAAACCAATTTAACAAATGGCCCATTTTTGCAGCTTTCTCCCCCACCGACTAGTCACAGTGTGTATATATCAGTGGATGCTTCACCTCATGGGATTTCTTGTACAGCTGCAACACCTAAGGTAGCAAAATTAAACAGAAAGCGATCACGATCAGAAAGTGACAGTGAAAAGCTTCAGCATATTCCAATTTCTAGCATTCTTTGTGGCCCAACATTGGGAGCCTCAGCTCCAGTAATGATGAAACAGGAATCAAAGATGTCTTTGCAGTCAATAGCAACTGTACCTAATGGAGGTACTGCTCCTAAAATAAGTAAAACTGTACTATTATCAAATAAAAGCATGAAAAAAAATCTAGACCATACCACCAAGAAAGCTCACCCAAAATCTAAATCAGGAATGCTAAAGAAGTCAAAAGAAAAAAATCCTAGCAGTCATGTTATGCCAGGAAGTCCAACAAAAACTGTGTACAAAAAGGCACAAGAGAAGAAGGGGTGCAAATGTGGCCGAGCTACACAAAATCCAAGTGTTCTTACATGTCGTGGCCAGCGCTGCCCTTGCTACTCGAATCGCAAAGCCTGTTTAGACTGTATATGCCGTGGCTGCCAAAATTCATATATGGCTAATGGGGAAAAGAAACTGGAGGCATTTGCAGTGCCGGAAAAGGCCTTGGAGCAGACTAGGCTTACTTTGGGCATTAATGTGACCAGCATTGCTGTGCGCAATGCCAGCACAAGTACCAGTGTAATTAATATGACAGGGTCACCAGTGACAACATTTTTAGCTGCCAGTACAAATGATGATAAGAACTTGGATGAAGCTATGGACATGAGATATGACTGCTGAGTCATTCTTTCTTTCTCCCCTCCTTTGGTAAGGGGACTGCTACAATTTTGAAGGCAGCTATGGTTCTGTTCAACTTGCCGGAGCTCCTGCATATAGATCACTTGTATCAAGTGTTTTCATTGCTATGTTGTGTGTTAGTGTCAGGGAAATAGTTTGCTGGTAATTGCGGAATTATCCCAAAACTGTCTTTAGTTCTTACAACACCTCATAGTTTGAGATCAAATGCTAATGTAAATGATTTTTTAATACACAACTACTTTTTTGGCATATACTGACCTTGTTGTACCAATTCATGCTTTGTGCTTAATCAGAAATTGATTTAATATACTGAAATTATTTCTAGTCAGTCCATCACAGTTGTGCTAATTTATGATGTATCCATGTTCAGTATCATTATTGCAAGAAAAGTGACATGCTAAACCAATAAACACTTCAACAGCCAGTCTTGTAATACCACATTATTTGTGGATAGGGAAGTTAATAATTCAGCACTTAAACTTTGTTCAGTAATAAAAATCTTACTGTAATTGTCCAACTACTGTATGCTGACCTGAAACCAAGAAACGATCATATTGGTCTTTAGCTTCAGTTGATATCACTCAAGACTTTCATATGCTTGATCATCTTTTGGAAAAGAAAAAGTTGGCGTTCCTGTTTTTTTTAATTTCACACTATTTTTAAGTTTACAGATCGATGTCATGAACCTGTGTCATGCTGTGTCATAAACTTAACATTCATCTTCAGGATATTTTTGCTGAGTTCATTATGAAATAGATACTGTATTTTTTTAACTCTGTTATGCTAGTTGGCTAAAAAATAAAAGTGGTTTAAGTCTTATGCCAAAGTTATTGAGACATCATTGTATTTTAGATTCTAAAATATAACAACTATCAGCCCATTCTTGCAATTTCAGGCATATGACACTGTCAAGACATAGTTTTCACTAGAAATTACCATGCCTCTTCTTCCAAGATTAGGTGACTGGTTTTCCCCAATTTATATTCATAGCTTTGCTTTTGCCTGGTTGGAACTAGGGTACACAAGATGAAATGTAGCAGGGCCCTGGATTAAATCCTATACAGTAATGCAATAGTAGAATATGTCAAGCATGGAGGTGTTGTAACTGATATCTGTAAAGAGCTGATATAAACCCTGCTGATTATGTAGGATTTTGAAATTAATTCTAAGTTACACCATTGGAAAAGACAACACATATTGAAAATATGTTGAAAATATGTTAATTCATATCTATTTTACTTTTTTCCAGGATTGGTGTCTAATATTTAATTTTTTATTTTGCATAAAGTATGGGCTGACTAGAATAGAAAATATTGGGTTGTATCTAATTAAGCCTCTTCCTTACGGCCTCCATGCTCTCTCAAAATCTGTTTTGGAGGGTTGGGGGACCCTATGGAGGGAAGAGAAGACAGTTGGACAGGAAATGTCCTGTTGCACAAGTCAAAGGTGTCTCTTGCAACTTGGATTTTGCCCTTTTTCTTACGTTGCTATATAAAGGACAATGTTCTGATTTAGAGCAATATTTCAGTAGCTGTTGTAAAGAGAGATTATACCACAGATTCTTAAACACCTTTGTTTGCCATCTAATTGTTAACTGGTTAACATTGCTAATGAACTGTAACATTAGATACGTTGGATTTGGCACAAAGCATGTACAATGATGGTTACTAGGTCTAAAACTAAGAAAAAAAATTTGGATACCAGTTGGGTGATGTCTCCTTTTTCTTCTGTAGTGTACCAGGTGTCATTTTATGTCAATGTGAGCAAATAATTATTTTATTGGCTTTCAGATTTGTTTTTCCCGTCTTTTCTGTGGGTGGGGCGGGGTGGGGGAGGGGAGGGGGTTAAAGCCATAGGAAGAAGAATGTGATGTAAGTGTTCAGTATGTTTTTTTTTTGTTTCTGTTTTGCAAGAAGAGTTGAAAAATATTTTTGATAATGAGAGTAAATGGTGGAAAATGCTCTTTAGTATTCTTGTCTTTTTTGCAGCCAACCTCTTGAATTTTGCATTTAATTTTCAATTTAATGTGTTGTATTAAAATATATCAGTTAAATACGAATATGACTTTTATGTGGACCAAATGGGACCTGCCATTATCTGTTTTCCATGTTTGAACCTTAACTTGCTAAAGCAAAACTTACTCTTTCAGTATGTTAAGAAGGCTAATCAAACCAGAAGTCTGGAAAAGTGTTTTCACACACAAGGTGCTATTTGGGAATACCCATCAACCTTTTTTTCTTTCCAGAGGTTTCTCATAGTTCAGTTATGAACGTTCTACTGTATCATAAATACACCTTTTCTCTAGATGGAATAATTTCAGTATTTTCCAGTTGCACTAAATAGTATTCCATTAGCTGGTTATTTAAATTAAATGTTCCTTGGAACTGTTTATTTGCTATTCTGCATCTTTGTTACTGATGGTTAATTCAACTTCGTTTTAATGAAGCAAGTGTTCTTCTCTGCTTCCATAGAAGCTGAGGTAATAAATGTCAGTCTTAAGATTGAATTATGTAAAACAACAAAATATTTAGTGCTCTGAATACTTTTTTAAAAATGTCAGTGCTTAAAATTGTTTTATTCCCTAAATGGGCATTCATAAATTTAATGAAATAATAGTACAGCCTACCATGCTAGCAACAAAAGGCTGTCAAAAGTAGTAGTTTTGAATCCCTATATTCTGGCAACTTAGCTTTATTGTTTTGCTTATAGGAAATGTAATTTGAGAGAAGGAAATTACCTGAATGCATTTTTGCATTCTCTAATCTCTTCCATTGTTGGCTTAGTCTGATTGAATGAAAAGATGTTTTATACTTTACTAGAAAAAAACAAGGGAACTTTTTTGCAACTTTTGCTCAATCTACCTGTTGCTATAACTGCTTCATACACAATTTTCTTTCAGAACAAAGTTTTTAGTAGAAAAATGTGTAAAGTATTGCCCAAATGTTTGTCACCCAGTCATTGTTTGTTCCAAGCATTCACAGAACAATAACAGAATTGCACTAAAATTGAAAAATAAACATAGAAAAATAACTTTCATATTTAAGTTCCAGTAGGTAGCCATATGATGTCTAGAAATAGCTGTGAATATAGTGATCCCACAAAAGTCTGGATTCAGATGTCAGTACATATTTGTAAGAGCCATAAACAGAGTTGCATAGGAAATTGGACAAATTAAAGTGATGGATGGGCACTAGAATTTTTCTCTGCAATCCTGCTTTGTGAGCATTATTTCATTTTTTAAAAATGGAAGCAAAGTTAGGTAATTTTGAAAAGCTGGATGTGTAGTTTGAATGGATGAATGCTTCAGTTGCATGTTCTAGTCTCCTTCACTGCAAAGGTTCTAGAATTTATGACTTTGAAACCTGGTAGTATGCATAGGTCTCTATCTTTGCTTCTTAGGGTGATGTTCTACTGGTATTAATGTGGTTTAGATTGTAGTTCTTACTGTTTAAATGTTCTGAAGGATATGTATGTGGTGGGAATGATGCATTGCTTTCTTGAAAACTCACAGCTTAGGTTCTGATGTATTTCTTTCAAAATGCAACTTCAGTATCTCTTCAGTGATGTGGCTGAAGTCACCACGTCGTCATTTTGGTTTTCTTTAAAGATTGCTGTGGGATTACCATTTCTACGGAAAACTGTAGAAGGTGACATTAAATAAATTTTTTATTGTAAGTCTTTTCTTACAATGAATGCTATAATGCTGAATGGTGTTAAATATTTTGCCCAGAGGCATAGCTATTTAAAACTCAGCTGCAGGGCAGATCACACTTCCAGTGTGTTTGACTTGTTCAAAACAATAACAGATGGACCAGTTTGTACACTATTTTTGAGCACTAATTGTCCAATCATCTTACGTAATGACTCAGCATAATTCTACTTTACAACCTTTTAAAATTATTTCATAAACATATTAAAAACCAAACTGCAGTGCTGTTCACAAGATAAAAATTGCAAAGTATGTGATTTTAGTACAGTTACTAAAATAAGTAGCTGGTGCAGATGTTTAGGCAAAAACATTGGAGAGAAATACATACTTCGTAACTTCACAATTCTTCAAAAGGACATGAGTGGCCTTACATTTTTTCCAGCTGCTTTTTTTTATTGCAGTGGTTGAGAGATCACCCAAATTGGGGGGGGGGGGGTTCGGGGGAGTTTGCAAAGTTTATTTCTTAATAATTTTTTCAGATAATGATGTTAACAGCCACATGCACTTCTTGAGATTAATAGAGCAAACTGGCTGATCTAATTCTTGTGAGAAAACCTCAAGACCTCTTGGCTAAAGTGAGATGAGAAAAACCATAGTATCACAGAGTTGGAAGCAGCCAATTAGTTCATAATGTTCAACCTCCTTCCAAGTACTGTATTGGAATCTAAATCCAAGTACTGTATTTCTTATCATATGGTTGTCCAGCCTCTGTTTCAATACATCCAGTGAATGGAAGTTAATCACTGCCTTTGGTAAGTGGTTCCACTGTCAAATTGCTATTACTGTTAGGGAGAATTAACATTCTATTGAAATCTGCCTTCCAGTTCTCAACCTTTTTAGTATGATACTTTCAAGTACTTGAAAACTGCTATTGTGTCTCAACCCAGTCATATTTTTTCTAGACTAATCATACCTAGTTCCCTCAGTCTCTCCTTATTTTAATTTCTAATACACTGAACATTCTTGTTGCTTATACATCTTTTTGAGTGTCTCTGAACCTTCTTAAAATGTGATGGGTTGAACTGGACTTAGTGCTTGAAATAGTGTTTAACCAATGCAGAATATATTGTATTTGGAAATAATATTTTTACTGATACTGTCTGTATTTTATTGATGCATTTTCATTTTTTAGCAGTGATATCACACTGCCAACTCATCTTCAGCTTGTGATCAACTATAATTCCCAATATTCCTTTTACATGTTCTAGACCAAGGCAGATAACACTTATCCTATATTATTGTATATTATTTCTTTTCTCCAATGTTCAGAATTTTGGGAAGGTGGTTTCCTATATTTTCCATTCACTTGTATAACCTATCAGGATTATAGAAATGGGATCTGAGGCCCCAAACAAAACAAATGTGGTGGAATTCCTAACAGATCTTTGGAACACAGAGGGGACAACAAGACAGTTAAGGGAGGAAACAGCCATTACAGAAGAGATTATGGAGTTCAGGGAAAAAAGACTCAAAGCAACTCTGCCTTAATTACATTAAGTATACGTTGTGTGAGAAAATTTGGTAGGCTTTCAAGATTCTGTTACAATATGCTACTAGCAATAAAGATATTTTTAGAAATCCAAGTGGTTCTTGTTTCCTGAGTTTGCCAGTCTTGGGAATAGACCAATCTCACAAGAGATAAATAGAATCAAACTTTAGTAAGAAAGAGGATGCAAAGACTCCTTTTTAACTTTAATTAAAAACAAAATCAGTGGAGGAAATAAAAATAGAGGATGCTCAAATCACAGACAGCTGCTTAAAAGAACCTTTAGTAGAAAAATGTACAAGAAAAGACGCATCTGAGCAAAATATACAATGATGCTGGTTCCTGTTTAGAATCAACTTTGATTTAAAGAGGCTGCAAGTTGCACAAAAACACTCGGTGACGTTGCTTGTACAGAGTCAGTAATCCACAGAGACAGGAAGTTAGACTGAAACAACCAAAAAAAGAAACAGTTACAGTTCTTAGCTAACTTCTTCCTATTCCTCTAGAGAATGGAGAACTTTGGAACCAGTCTTACCTTGTGACAATTTGTTACCTGGGAAATCCTCTATCCTGCAAGTTCCAAATTTATATATTTGCTCATTTATTTATTAGATTGATTTATATCACACCTTTCAGGAGCTCTAGGTAAAATATATAGGTCTCTCTTCTCCTTTTTTTTCCCATGACAATCCTGTGAGGCAGGTTGGGCTCAGAGAGCGACTGACCAAAGTCACCCAGTTTTCCATGACATTCATAGACCAATATCTTAATTGCTACATCGTACTGGCTCTCCATTGTTTGAAAACATTTCATTAATATTTTAATTAGAGGTTGGATGATAATCTGGATGGCGCATAAGCCAGTCGTGATTACCTTTTTGGCTATGTTCAGGCAACATGGTAAGCCTATGCCAGTCTCTCGCAATGCACTAGACTAAAATGGCTGAGCAGCAATAGGTAGAATACTGAGAAGTTTGCCTTTGCGAAGGGGGAAAGAACTAACACAAATCCCATTATCCTCCTTTTTCAATCCACACTGTCATGAGTACTGATGGCGAGCTGGAAGGGGCCTCTATCCAGGGGGGAAAACGCATGCGTAGTACTGAGGAATTAAGCAGCCATTCAAAGAGACACAGATCAGACCCGCCTTAACTTTTGGGGTTTATCTGGGTTTTTCCCATGCTTCTTCAGTTTGTTAGGATTCTGTTTTAAGTAGCAGTAATAAACACTAGAGACCTACTCCTCGTCTCAGCGTGATTTCTGTCTGTTAGGACACACACAAAAGGTAATAGAAGAAATTGCTAGCACCCTTCTACACCCCTATCCACTTTGGATCCTCTAATTTGTTCATCTGCTGTATGGTGATGATAATATACTCAGAAATCTGAAAATGATTCTGGGATAGCCCAAACTCCAATGTAGAAGTGCCTGAAGATTGTCTGATTTGATTTTATTGTATGCTACCCAGACTCATTTCTGGTGAGATGGGTGGCCATATAAATTTGATAATCAATTTTTTAAAAGCATGTAAAGCAGAGACTCAGACCATATAGTTATGGTGATTTATTTATATTTTTAAAAAACTGAAAAGCAGGATAATAAAGCAGTTCATAGAAGACTGACCTTTCTCATTTACTGCTGAACTACACCATACATATTTAATGCTTTAACCAAAACCTTTTCCCAAAATGGAAAATCACCAGATGTACAAGAAGTGGCACAAAAGGAGACCACAGGACTTAAGTTATCAGACAATTTTAAAGAACCATTCCCTATAAAGGATGTATTTATTCAAATTTCTATTACCGCCCATCTCCCCCCAAAAGGGGGGACTCTGGGCGGTTTCCAATAAAACCATACTTTTAAAAATATCAACATATAAAATTACAGAATAAACACCCAGGATATTAAAATAATAAATAGAATTGTGCTATAATCAGGGAGACAAGTCCAGTTTATTATTTTTAAAAAACTGGGTCTCTGTTGCTACTTAGTTTAGAATCAGGAGTCTTACAACCTCTAGATACTGCTCCTTTGAGAACAGTGAACTGCATTTTCTGCAATTTCCCATGATCTTCATTTATATCATGTCTTGATTCATCTTTATTTTTTATTTTTTTTTATTTTTTAACTTTATCCAGCATCTTATACTGTTTAGGGAAAGTATCGCTTCTCTTGAATTTGATGAAAATTAGAAATGCCTTTTGTCAGTATTGATACTATACTCTAAACCAGGGTTTCTCAACCAGGGTTCCGTAGAACCCTAGGGTTCCGCGAAAGGTCACTAGGGATTCCCTGGGAGATCACAATTTAAAAAATTATTTCAAATTTGGGCAACTTCACATTAAAGAGGTAAGTTTCATTATTTTTAGTTTAAGAACACTGTTAGTGCATATATACAGGCCTATACATGAAATGAATATAATAATTTTGTAATTTCTGGCCTATATTTGAGCCTGAATGTGCAGGAGTTCCCCGAGGCCTGAAAAATATTTCAAGGGTTCCTCCATGGTCAAAAGTTTGAGAAAGGCTGCTCTAAACCAAGAAATAGTTTTATTTCACACTGTACATTATGCCATAATATAATTGGTTTGCTTTGGGCTTAGCATAACTGCAAATCCAGCTGTTGGGATTTCTAAAAAATCATTTATGGCATAACATGGTGTCTGGCCCAGTCAGTTGTAGTTTATGCAATAAACGAGGGTTAAAGCCAGAATCAGATTGAACTATGATTTAGTGCAGTGTATGAATTGAGTCATATCATTGGTTTATTAATGAAATCTTAAATGCATTAATTACAGGCAACAATCCAAGTTGTCTTGAAGTACAGTGTAGTGTTGTGGCTATGTTTTCATGATGCACTTATCTCTGGTTAATTTAGCCACATTGTATGTTATTAAACTAATTTCTTGGATTTGTACATGTAATACACAATGACTTGCACTATGCTGAGGAATATGGTGGGTTAAGCCCTATGGCACTTACAAAAGGGTCTATTTTTATACTACACCTTCTACACTTCTTTTTGGTGTGCTGCCACTATCCACTATTTCAGAGAAAATCCATCTCTAATTTTCAAGGAGAACAGTGGCATCTCCTCTGACTTCTCAGTAACTTAGCCTAATGAGCATGCTGGAGTCTTCTGAAAATGAGTGGCTGATTCAATAAATAAATTCAAGCCTTTTATTATGTATATTAAGGTCAGGGAATCAACAGTAGTGAAAGACAAAATGAGGAAGGAAAACAAGACAACTAGGTGTATTTGATGAGATCTATCAGCTGAGTGCCTCTCCAGTCAGAAATATACACACAGAACAAAGAAGGAAACAGGACTCAGGAAAGCAAAATAAAATCCAGTAAAGATAAACAAATCCCCAACAGCTTAGATCATTGCATAAGATAAATTCAACTGTTCTTCAGACTGCTATAGTTTTGGTTCTCCAATTTCCAAATTCCTGGAAATTGGGGCTTAGCCTACTTGGCTCTGAGCCAGCCAGGGAAAAAAAAAAGCTCTGCTGCCCTCCTGGGAGCTTTCCCTGTCCTCTTCTTAAAAGCCACCTGAAAGGGGAATTTTCCTGCTACTAACTGATTCATTAGGAGGTTATTTTCTTGGGTTCTGGTGGCTTCTGTCCACTATATAGATTGAAAGGGTTAGATTTGATAGCAGATCAGATTTTAGTGTATGACTCTCCTGGGATGGGATTTCTCTCCAGTACAGTAATGGCAACTTACAACTTTCTTTTTCTGAAATGGAATTCACAAAATGGAAATGTTTTCAATATTAAACATGTAGTTCTAAAGTGTTTGCACAGTTTACAAGACACAATTTAATATTTTAGATACGCCCTTCTATCAAATGTCACAAATTAATTTTTATTAAACTGATTCCAAACGGCAGCATATTCTGTTACCCACAAATATTACAACCCTATCCAGTTCTCTTCAGGAGTATGTCTTGTTCAATGAGAATTAGTTCTGGGTAAGTGTCAACTCCGTTTTGCCTTTCTAGTTATTTCTCTGTCTCTATAATTCCTCTTATGAAATATAGAATAAACAACATCCATTAGTTTTAAAAATATTTTAATTGCAAAAAAGAAAAATACAAAGTAAAATAGCTAAGGCAAAGCCATTCCCAACATAAGTCACTTTTGACCAACTGTAACAATCAAGTTTCACAATTTTTCTACCTCTTTGAATTTCTATAAATGTTAACATTTAACAAAGCATATTAAGATACATGAATAAGCATTAATTTTATTTACAAGGATTCATCCCTGTTAATTTTATAGTCTCTGTGCTCTTAATTAAAAATATTTTTACTTAATATACTTTGATTTTAAACATATAGAACAAATTATTTTTGGCATTGTACTTAGTCTTTGAAAGCTATGCAAGATGCTCTAAAGCTATCTTAGAATGGTTTTCATGTTGAATCTGGAGAATTACATCAAATTATATCCTCCACCTATTATTTTTATTAATAGATTTGATACTGCTTGGAATAATTCAGCTTTGTCTGTCTCTTTTGCACAATACTGCCTCTTAGTGGCAATCCCTCCCCACCCCCCAGTAGAAAATATCTGGCTGCTCCTTTAAAATATAAACCATGGATAAAAACTTGATACCAGTTATAGTATACTTTTTTCTAAAAAAGCCAAACGACCCCATTCATTCCTCTTCAATTAATGAAAAACATTTTTCTGAATAGGAAAAGATACTGTATGTATTACTAAGTACTGCTTGACCCCTTTACTGAAAGGAGTATCTATACAATATAGCTAACTGAATTATTTAACCCCTTTAATATGAGGTAGGTGTTATTATTTCTGGTCATCAGGCAGAAAGACTGATGTACAGCATCAGAGAAGAACTTTCAAGATCTGGCAGACAATTTCTATGAACTATTATCAAAATTAAACAAGGTAACTTTTCAGAAACAAAAAGTTTCAACAAGCTTCAGTCATGATGTATAGCTGGGACTCTGCAGAACTGGAAATAAAATGCATGGAGTTGTTCTGGTTGGTTAAAACATTCCGTAAGAGCAAAAACTCCCTTTTCCCATGTTTCTGAATACAGTATCTTATGAAAATAGCCTAGCAACACATCACTTCTGTCAAATGCAGTGCTAATATATGTGTCTGGCTTCAAGTGTAATAATGGTAACAATGGCCTCTGGTATTTGATGATGAGGTTATGGCAGGCAGGATAACGATCCATCCAAACAAATAATAGTTAGCTCTCTATCTACACATTTGTGTCTAGCATAAATAAAGGGATTTTGTGAGTGATAAAGGGATGCCTTTGGAGCATCAGTTTAATAGGAACATTATAATAGAAACAGCATTGCTAGCAAAGATGTTTGGGACATCCAAGGGTTTTGAGAACTTTAAGAAAATTGTACTTAAGAAGCTGTGTTTGAATTCTCCCTGAAAAATGTTCTTCAGATAAACTGTATAAAGGTATTTCAAAATAGAATCATTCCTGATGAGAACAATTACAAGAATACAGTAACGTTTTTCAGAGTAAAAAATTATAAGAGCTTTGCATGAGCTTGGCTCCCCATGCAAGCCAAACCGAATTCAGTATACAGCAGTATTCATTCCAGTTTGGACCATGTCAGTAACTTTTATTAAAAACATAGTTGTTGAATTTGCCAACTCACTTTACCAGTGTTTTGCATATAATAAATTAATGTGTATTATCAATTTCTTCACCTTAGGAAAAAAATGGTTGAGTCAAAAATTGTAGTCTGTTAGATGCTTAGTATTAAACAATAAAGCTGACACAAATACATTGAGACTACATCAAATATACTAGGGAAATGAGCAAAGAACTAAATAGTTTTCCTAACAAGTGGGCAGTATTAAGGGATCCCAAATTCTCAAATGTATAAGTGATTGAGGAAAATGCATGCAAATCAAAATACTGTATATTAATATACTGTATGTTTAGATGGTGAAATAGTATAGGTTAGCATGGGAACAAAATATTTTATAACTGTTGTAAGCTTATAAAATGCTTCCAGAAGAGAGATGCTAATGTTACCAAAAACACATTAAGTCCTGCCAAAGTTCAAGAAAACAAGACATGGCAGGAAGCTGGGGGAAAACATCCCTTAAATCATCCAGCAAAGGTTGAAGGCAACCCATATGCTGACCCTTGGCTTCTGGACTTGAGGTGCAGAATACCAAGAGAACCTGATTCTCCAGAGGAGCCCTTTACAATAATCTGTGATACATTGCAGCTGCTTTGTCATCACCGCTGCGAAAACGCCAAGGGAGCCATAGATTTTAAGCATGGAATTCTTGTTCACTGTCTCACCCTATTTCAACAGGCCTTTTTTATGGAAAAGAGAAGCAGTAGAAATATATGTGCTTCAGCAAAGGATCGTTACCTTGTCATGGTGCTGGAGCTTGAGCGCCTCAATGATGCCATGAGCTAAACCGTGAAGGGCCACCCAAGACGGGAAGGTCATGACAGAGAGGTCAGACTAAATGCGATCCCTGGGGAAGGTAATGGCAACCCACCCCAGTATTCTTGCCGTGAAAACTAAATGTTATCAGTACAACCAGAGATATGTCAGTATACCATCGGAAGATGAGACCCCCAGGTCGGAAGATGGTCAAAATGCTACTGGGGAGGAACAGAGGATGGGTTCAACTAGCTCCAGACATGATGATGCAGCTAGCTCAAAGCCGAAAGGACTAGCGGCCAACGGTTCTGGTGGTGAACGGCGAATCCGATGTTCTAAGGATCAACAGACCATTGGAACCTGGAATGTAAGATCTATGAGCCAGGGCAAATTGGATGTGGTTATTGGTGAGATGTCAAGATTAAAGATAGACTTTGGGCGTCAGTGAACTGAAATGGACTGGAATGGGCCACTTCACATCAGATAACCACCAGATCTACTACTGTGGACAAGAGGACCACAGAAGAAATGGAGTAGCCTTCATAATCAATAGTAAAGTGGCTAAAGCAGTGCTCGGATACAATCCAAAAAACAATAGAATGATCTCAATTCGAATTCAGGGCAAGCCATCTAACATCACAGTGATCCAAATATACGCCCCAACCACAGATGCTGAAGAAGCTGAAGTAGAGCAGTTCTATGAGGATCTGCAGCACCTACTGGACAATACGCCTAAAAGAGATGTTATTTTCATCACGGGAGACTGGAATGCTAAGGTGGGCAGTCAGATGACACCTGGAATTACAGGTAAGCATGGCCTGGCAGAGCAAAACAAAGCAGGACATAGGCTGAAAGAATTTTGCTAAGACAACTCACTCTGCATAACAAACACTCTCTTCCAACAACCTAAGAGACGGCTTTATACATGGACATCACCAGATGGACAACACCAAAATCAGATTGACTACATCCTTTGCAGCCAAAGGTGGCGGACATCTATACAGTCGGTAAAAACAAGACCTGGAGCTGACTGTAGTTCAGATCATGAACTTCTTGCACAATTTAGGATCAGACTAAAGAGATTAGGGAAGACCCACAGATCAGCTAGATATGAGCTCACTAATATTCCTAAGGAATATGCAGTGGAGGTGAAGAATAGATTTAAGGGACTGGACTTAGTAGATAGGGTCCCGGAAGAACTATGGACAGAAGTTCGCAACATTGTCCAGGAGGCGGCAACAAAATACATCCCAAAGAAAGAGAAAACCAAGAAGGCAAAATGGCTGTCTGCTGAGACACTAGAAGTAGCCCAAGAAAGAAGGAAAGCAAAAGGCAACAGCGATAGGGGGAGATATGCCCAATTAAATGCAAAATTCCAGAGGTTAGCCAGAAGAGATAAGGAATTATTTTTAAACAAGCAATGCACGGAAGTGGAAGAAGACAATAGAATAGGAAGGACAAGAGACCTCATCCAGAAAATTAGAAACACTGGAGGTAAATTCCAGGCAAAAATGGGCATGATCAAAAACAAAGATGGCAAGGACCTAACAGAAGAAGAAGAGATCAAGAAAAGGTGGCAAGAATATACAAAAGACCTGTATAGGAAGGATAACAGTATCGGGGATAGCTTTGACGGTGTGGCCAGTGAGCTAGAGCCAGACATCCTGAAGAGTGAGATTGAATGGGCCTTAAGAAGCATTGCTAAGAACAGGGCAGCAGGAGACGACGGTATCCCAGCTGAATTCTTCAAAATCTTGAGAGATGATGCTGTCAAGGTAATGCATGCTATATGCCAGCAAATTTGGAAAACACAAGAATGGCCATCAGATTGGAAAAAATCAACTTATATCCCCATACCAAAAAAGGGAAACACTAAAGAATGTTCAAACTATCGAGCAGTGGCACTCATTTCACATGCCAGTAAGGTAATGCTCAAGATCCTGCAAGGTAGACTTCAGCAATTCATGGAGCGGGAATTGCCAGATGTACAAGCTGGGTTTAGAAAAGGCAGAGGAACTAGGGACCAAATTGCCAATATCCGCTGGATAATGGAAAAAGCCAGGGAGTTTCAGAAAAACATCTATTTCTGTTTTATTGACTATTCTAAAGCCTTTGACTGTGTGGACCATAACAAATTGTGGCAAGTTCTTGGTGGTATGGGGATACTAAGTCATCTTGTATGCCTCCTGAAGAATCTGTATAACGACCAAGTAGCAACAGTAAGAACAGACCACGGAACAACGGACTGGTTTAAGATTGGGAAAGGAGTACGGCAGGGCTGTATACTCTCACCCTACCTATTCAACTTGTATGCAGAACACATCATGCGACATGCTGGGCTTGAGGAATCCAAGGCTGGCGTTAAAATCGCTGGAAGAAACATTAACAATCTCAGATATGCAGATGATACCACTTTGATGGCTGAAAGCAAAGAGGAACTGAGGAGCCTTATGATGAAGATGAAAGAAGAAAGTGCAAAAGCTGGCTTGCAGCTAAACCTCAAAAAAACCAAGATTATGGCAACCAGCTTGATCGATAACTGGCAAATAGAGGGAGAAAATGTAGAAGCAGTGAAAGACTTTGTATTTCTAGGTGCGAAGATTACTGCAGATGCTGACTGCAGTCAGGAAATCAGAAGACGCTTAATCCTTGGGAGAAGAGCAATGACAAATCTCGATAAAATAGTTAAGAGCAGAGACATCACACTGACAACAAAGGTCCGCATAGTTAAAGCAATGGTGTTCCCTGTAGTAACATATGGCTGTGAGAGCTGGACCATAAGGAAGGCTGAGAGAAGGAAGATGGATGCTTTTGAACTGTGGTGTTGGAGGAAAATTCTGAGAGTGCCTTGGACTGCAAGAAGGTCAAACCAGTCCATCCTCCAGGAAATAAAGCCAGACTGCTCACTTGAGGGAATGAGATTAAAGGCAAAACTGAAATACTTTGGCCACATAATGAGAAGACAGGACACCCTGGAGAAGATGCTGATGCTAGGGAGAGTGGAGGGCAAAAGGAAGAGGGGCCGACCAAGGGCAAGGTGGATGGATGATATTCTAGAGGTGACGGACTTGTCCCTGGGGGAGCTGGGGGTGTTGACGACCGACAGGAAGCTCTGGCGTGGGCTGGTCCATGAAGTCATGAAGAGTCGGAAGCGACTGAATGAATAAAGAAGAAGAAGAAATATATGTGAGGGGTACAAAGGGAAGAACAGTTTTTCTGGGTCCCGCAAAACTCATTGAAAAGTATGATAAAGCTTTATTCAGAGGCAACTTTTCTCAACAGTAGCTTTTGATAAACCTATTCTTAATTTATATGAACTGTAGACTGAGAGAACTCTTATTACTAGATTCTTCACATAAAGTGGATTCTCTATAACTCTGCCTATATATTTTTTTCTTTTTCCTTCTTATTCTTAACATTTATCAGCCCATATTCAAAAGGAGCTAATGATAATGGCTTGATTTTTTTTCCCATGCTGTAGAGAAAACTATATTTGTTATTGCTTCAGAAATACATTTCTAGTTGGTTCTCAAATTCTTCTGATTATAACAGTTTGCTTGGAATTAAGACATCATTGAAGTTATTTTTAAAATTGTAGATCTTCTATAAAAGCTTCTATTTTCAAGGCTGCCCTGTTAGCAATCCTTGGAGAAAAAACATTTTTAAAGTGCACTCAACCCTGTTAAAAATATGTGCTGATAATTAGTACTGTGATAATCACAAAAGGATAATATTTAATTTTTAAAATAAGGTTCAATAGACTAAGCCCTTGAAACAGGACTTTTCTTCCTAATTCCAACTACGTAGGATTTTATTGAAAAATACTTGGTAGTGTAAAAAAGGTACATCATACTGGAACCTGTCTTATGCCACAGGTCCTTCTAGCTGAATATTATCTAAATTCATTAGTAGTGGTCCTCCAGGGTTTCAGACTATGGCTTACTTAGAAATAGCTGAAAGCTGCTGGATACTGAATTTGAAATTTTTCATATAATTGCCTTGACCCTTTCCCACATAGATTTATAACCCATAAAATTATAAAGCCTTACATCTTCTTAGGGATATGAAACAAAGCTTTCACAGCCTAAATGGGAATCATATTCTACATCAATAAGCTAGCTAGACACTAATACAGACCCTTACTGATAGTTACTGCAGATATTCCATAGCTGACTCCTGGCATTTAAACTGAATCCTAAAGCTCAACTCTAGTTCAGATTTAGCATGTATGTTTTTATTTATTTATTTGTCATATTTTTATTACCGCCCATCTCCCCCACTCATTAAACTGTAAAGGATAAGTTACACTGGCTATAGTGCTGCTACTATCATCATCATCATCTCACCTTTCTACCCAGAGTACTGAAGGTAACTAAAGTATGCTATATATACAAAGATACACACACATAGGAAAAATAAACTTTTAGTATATTCCCCACAATGCACAATCATTAGTATTGTGTTATCAGAAACAAGCTAAGCACTTAGAAATTGAACATTATAATTCCTAACCTGTTCAATTTGCCCAAAGTATGCTCATATTCAAGAGCTTAAATTAAGGCAGTACTTTAAAGACTGGGATGCAAAATGTGTCTTTCAAAGGAAATTGAGCTTAATCTGTTCCACCACAATGTGAGAAATGGACAAAAATGTATCAATAGTGCCTTTAGAACACAGAAAAATCGTTATACATGCTAGCATTAAAATATGCTACAAAAGCATTTAAAAGTTACGTCCTTAAAGATTTTTAGTGGTGGTGACCCAGGTGTCTTTGTAAAAATTATCCATTAAAAAACTAACCTGCAGGACTGAACAAAAAGTCTTCTCTATATATTTTATAATACCACTTAATGTGTGTTTGTTGAGGACTGTCTTAGTTTCCCAGTTCCTGAACTGAAGCATTTCATCATCAGGGACATTTGCTTATCCACAACATATAAACTACAATATTCTTATTGTTGCGTATAATGTCAGTGTATGCTGATTGATTGATTGATTGATTGGATGATTATACACCATCAAGTCATTGTTGACTCTTGGTGACCACATAGATTTTCTCCATGACAGTCTGTCCCTAACCTGCACATTAGGTCTTCCAACGATGCATGTATTGCCACTATAACTGAGTCCATCCACCTTGCTGCTGGTCATCTTCTTCTTTCCTTCCACCTTTCCCAGCATTAGCACCTTCTCTAGAGAGCTAGGCCTTTGCATAATGCATCTGAAATAGGATAGTTTGAGCCTGGTCATTTGTGCCTCAAGTGAGAATTCTGGATTGATTTGTTCGATGATCCATTTGCTGTTTGTTTTCTTGGCTATCCATGGTATTCTAAGAAGTCTTATCCAACGCTGAAGTTCAAAAGTGTCAATACTCTTTTCTATCCTGTTTTTTAAAGTCCAATTTTCACTTCCATAAAATGCCACAGGAAATACCATTGCCTGCACTATTCTGATCTTTGTAGGTATAAACACATCCTGGCATCTGAGTATCTTTTCCAAGGCCTTCATAGCTACTCTACCAAATGCTAATCTGTGGTGTATTCCTTGATTGCTTGTTCCTTTACTGTTGATAGTTGACCCTAAAAGGCAGAAGCTATCTACCACTTCAATATCTTGTCAATTCTAAGGCAGGTTGTACCTGTTGTCACTATGGCATCATTTTATCACAGAATCAGAATGAAAAGGACCTCTGAGGTCATCGAATCCAATATCCTACTCAGTGCTGGACCTGCTAAAACATTTAAAACATAGCCATCCAGCCCCCATTGAAGACCTTCACTGAAGGGGAACATTCTACCTCACAAGGGAGCCAATTTTATGCCACTTAGAAACTTTTAAACAATTTATTGTAAATGCTTCCTTTATATGGGGATTACCTTTTAGCTTTTAAAAAATATTTTGAAGAACAAGATTCAAAATAATGGGTGGGGGATGAGATATTAACTGCATCTTCCTGGACATGTCTTGTAAATGTTATTTTTTTACCTGAGTTTTGTTTATTCTTGGAAGAGTTTGTACCCATTTTGTCAATTGATCCTAATTTTCTACACTTCAATTTGAAATGCTATAATTTGGTTGGGCTTTGCAATCAGCTATGAATCTTGGGTCATTCACCTCCTTGATTATGTTTGGAAAAGATATACTATTTTCTCTTTTACAGAGCAGGATTATTGCATTTCCTAAGACATGAATGCTTTTTTGGAAGAATTCTAATAAAGGAAAAAATTCCCATGAAGAGCAACCATGAAAACCAAGGGGCTATCTCTTTTCTACATTATACTTTAAAACAAAGAAACAAGAATTTGTTATTAGATTTAAATAAACTCTTGAAATCCCGTATTAAATTATCATTCTGATATTCTATAATGCATATAAATATCTGAAGTGAGCTAGAAATAATCTAGAAACTGACAGGTATTTCTGATAAATCAAAAAATTGAACATTAATATACAATTACATTGTAAGACAAGAAACTGAAAGTAGTTTCTAAATAATGAAAGGAAGAAGAAGAATCCAAAATGAAAAAAAAAATTCTCAAGAATTTATTGGTTGTTTCAAATTATTTGGTTTTTTTAAATAAACATTAACCTTTTCACCTTTATCCAGTCTTTGTTGTTTCCTTACAGATTCTATGAATCCCTCCACAAACATTCTATGCATACCCAGATAGTTAGGAAAATTATCACATTGGAGAAACAAACAATATATCTTGTATGATTGTGCTTCTGTTTCAGATGTTGGTAGCTTTGTCAAAGAAAACATGATTATTTCTTCAAATGTAAGGACTGAAGACTTCCATTTAATAATGGTAGACTTTAGGGACAAATCTCCATTCTTATGCTGAAAAATCCGAAATAACTGAATTATCTGACTTTTCTCCAATTTCAGACAGAGATAAGAGTTCATCTGTTTCATAATCATCTTCAAAGGAACTATAAGAAATGAATAAAGAGATTAACACTGAAATGGTATGGCTATCAATTTCTAGTTTTCAAATGATACTAATTTTAGAATATATGATGACAAGTATAATATAAAAAGCATAGCCCTATGAAACCTAAAGACAAGCAAGTCTGAATTATAGGCCAGCTGGTAAACAGAGTTAAGTGCTAAGTAAAGAACTCATATGAAGATAAAGTTCAGGATACAGGCTATGATAATTCAGCATAACATTAAAATGTAAAAATTGCAAATTTTTTGTGTCCATTTTCCTCACTGTTTACCCATTTTTCTCCCTATATATTTTTTATGTATGCATTTGCATGGACATGTATATCTATAGTGTATGTTTTGTTTATATTTTGCAAAATTAATAAGGAAAATCCTTCCACTTCACAAATGGCTGTTTTGGAAGAAAGAGATAGTTCAGCAAGGGTTGGGCTCAAACAGTACAGGAAGAGGCACATTGCATTTGAAGGTAGTTCCTCTTTACCCCTGAGATGAAGTAGCTTCTGAGATGAACGTTGCTCATTCATCTCACTTTTACCATGTTTGTAAGTAATCTTTCTCAGTAGTATATGCACATGTCATTCCTTATTGGAGTGGGGTTGGAGAAGGAGAATATGCTGGTTCCCAAAACACAGATTATTCTTAGGTCTCAAGAATAAGCAAGGCATAACAGGATATCTCTAACAGGAGTGCTGGAGAAGAAAAGTATATTTGGTTGGTAACAGGGTGTTTCCAAAATAACTACATTGCTCTGAAATACTGCCCATCTTCATTCATTCTTGCCAAAATTAGTCTGCAAACAAATGGATCAAGGCTGAGCTTCCTCATGATGAGCCAGTTTCTTTTTCCAGGATGTTTTTTTCAACTTTCCAGTCTAGCGTTAAATGGATGGTCCTGATGGCCTTCCATCCAAACAATAGCCAGGTCAAACCATGCTTAGCATTTGGAAATCAGCCAAGGTAGGCAAGGCACTACCAAACACTGGAACTAGCATTCCAAGTTTAGTTACAAACAGGACAGTCCTACCTTCTACTGTGGATTGAGGCCAGAGCCTCTAAAATATCCAAAGTTTTTTCACCTGAGCCTGTCATTTAATCTGTTTCTTTTTTAACTTCATCAGGATTTTGTTTTAATATTTCCATCCTACTGCAAACATTGGGAGGAAAATATTTGTTTTAGTCATAGGGCTGGTAAAAATTTCCCACTGTGCATTCAAAATAACTTCCAGGGACTGCCACTGACCCTGGAATGGTAAGGACTGCAGATGTTTTGCAAGGCCTAGGGAGTGGGGTTGCGAGGTGAGGCTTCTCTTTTCATCTTACTGCTGGTGAGACCTTTAATTAGCTATCAGATTTTGATTCATAGTAACCCCATTTTCTCTGTTTTAACATGTTCGTCATTTAACTTTATTTCAATATATTATCTTCTAGTTTCAACAATGAGTTTCAGAACTTCTTGGAACAGCATCTGTTCCAAGCAACTGTCGATTTTGCTCACCCTTCTTGTAACTGTACATTGCCAGACTCCTCAGCTACAAGAATTTCATATTCCTCAGCAGCATATCTGTCCCAGTCAGAGGGTTCCGGATTATCATTTTCAACATCCTAAATAAATGTATTAGAAAGAAACAGGTGAAACCAAACAAGTCTTTTAAAGATTATGTTGTACATAATTGTAAATATCTGCAATAAATAATGTAACAAAGTATTAGAAAGCATTTAAAGGAAAACTATCACATACTTTTTTGGTAGTTATCTCTAAATGAAATATCCTGCAAATATTATGGTAAGTTCCTATTCAAACATACAAAATAATTAAAGACTAATAATTCTTGTTTGTATATATCTGTTATGGAATGTGTCTCTGAAGCGGGAGGTGATGTGGTGAATTTCAGTAATGCTGCTGGTTCTCAGGAAGGAGGGAGCACATTCCGAGGAGGACAGGATAAGAGGAAACAGTCCAGGAAGTGATTGTGGGAAAACTAAGAGGTTCAGAATAGCCACGCCCTAGAGCTCTCCCAGGTTATTTCCCCTCAGGTAGGTAGAGTTGCTTTAGTCTGCTAAGATTATGGCTATGCAGTGTGAGCAAATAAAGAACTTAAGTTTGACTGGATTGATCCTCTGTTCTTGGGCTGGGCCTGACAATATCTGAATTTAAACTGTCCAATCCAGACTTTCTTAATTATCATTCATTTCAGCTAAACACGAGAGATTGTCGATTGGCAGGGACCAGGAAGAGGGCCTTCTTTGCTGTAGCCCCCGCCCTCTGGAATAAGTTGCCCCAGAGGTAAGGCAGGCCCACAGTCTCCCAGCCTTCTGAAAGGGGATCAAGACTTGGCAGTGCCACCTTGGGAGGGGGGATAGTCTGTCATGGGGGTGGTTGGCACCTTGATGCAGCCCTGGGAAATTTTATCGAGACTGGTTTCAGCATCTTGGATTTTGTATTTCATATTTTATATTTTAGAGTTTTATGTATATTTATATTTTTATAATGAATCTGTTTTAATGTTATTTTAATTCTTTTATCATCTTTATTTGCTTGTAAACCACCCAGAGTCGTTTGTTGAGATGTGTGGTGAAGAAATGTGATAAATAAAAACAAATAAACAAACAGTCTGATCCACATGTACAGGTAGTCCTTGGGTTACATCCATTTGTTCAGTGACTATTCAAAGTTATGACGGTGCTGAACAAGGGGGACTTACAATCGGTCCTCAGAGTTCTGGCCATCACAGCATCCCCACAGTCACATGATTGCAATCCAGGTGCTTGGCACCTGGCTCATGATTATGTGGCAGTGAGCCACAATCACGTGATCACGATTTTTGACATTCCCTACCAGTTTCCCACAAGCACAGTCAATGGGGAAGCTGGCAGGAAGTTGGAAGTCATGGTCATGTGAGGTCCTTACTTAACAAGGGCAACTGAGACTGCCATTGCTAAGTGATGTGATCACATGATATTGCACTTCATGACCATGCCACTTAGCGATGGCAATTCCAGTCCCAATTGCCGTCGTAAGCTGAGAGCTACCTGTTCAAGAAAATACAAACTGGAGATCCAGCCTTGAAAGTATATGTAGAGAGATCTCTGGATTGGATAGCATGTCTTCAGGTCAGTTACATGTTGTAAATATATACAGTTGTGTGTGTGTGTATTACACTACTACTAATATATATTAATAGTATGTTAGAAGTGCTATGGGATCATTCTTCCTGAAGTGAAATTGTTTATATTTTTGAAAATATTAAGGAAGAGGTGCTCCAGATTCTTCATCACTGTATTTAAAAAATTAGTTTAGTCATGATACAGGAGTTGCTTTAAAGATTTTAAATCTCTGACATAAGGAAAAGGTTGCAGAATATTTCTGATCTTGCTATCCTTTCCAACTGAAACAATTTTGAGAGTTCGCACAACACATTAAATCATTGTATTAAATATGCGCATAAACACATAGACACACTGCTACCTTTTCACCAATGTCATATGGCTCCTTAACCATAGTTAACTTGTGCAAAGCCAAGAGGTTACTGTTTCAGTCAACAGTAACTGAAATCTGGAAACATAATTTCAGTATCTGTTTAATATTAACTGGAAATGGGTTCTGGGTTCTTATGACACATTTAACCATAGACACTTCAGCAAAGGATCGTTACCTTGTCGTGGTGCTGGAGCTTGAGCACCTCAATGATGCCATGAGCTAAACCGTGAAGGGCCACCCAAGACGGGAAGGTCATGACAGAGAGGTCAGACTAAATGCGATCCCTGGGGAAGGTAATGGCAACCCACCCCAGTATTCTTGCCATGAAAACTAAATGTTATCAGTACAACCAGAGATATGTCAGTATACCATCGGAAGATGAGACCCCCAGGTCGGAAAATGGTCAAAATGCTACTGGGGAGGAACAGAGGATGAGTTCAACTAGCTCCAGACATGATGATGCAGCTAGCTCAAAGCCGAAAAGATGACTAGCGGCCAACAGTTCTGGTGGTGAACGGCGAATCCGATGTTCTAAGGATCAGCAGACCATTGGAACCTGGAATGTAAGATCTATGAGCCAGGGCAAATTGGATGTGGTTATTGGTGAGATGTCAAGATTAAAGATAGACATTTTGGGCGTCAGTGAACTGAAATGGACTGGAATGGGCCACTTCACATCAGATGACCACCAGATCTACTACTGTGGACAAGAGAACCACAGAAGAAATGGAGTAGCCTTCATAATCAATAGTAAAGTGGCTAAAGCAGTGCTCGGATACAATCCAAAAAACAATAGAATGACCTCAATTCGAATTCAGGGCAAGCCATCTAACATCACAGTGATCCAAATATACGCCCCAACCACAGATGCTGAAGAAGCTGAAGTAGAGCAGTTCTATGAGGATCTGCAGCACCTACTGGACAATACGCCTAAAAGAGATGTTATTTTCATCACGGGAGACTGGAATGCTAAGGTGGGCAGTCAGATGACACCTGGAATTACAGGTAAGCATGGCCTGGGAGAACAAAACAAAGCAGGACATAGGCTGAAAGAATTTTGCTAAGACAACTCACTCTGCATAACAAACACTCTCTTCCAACAACCTAAGAGACGGCTTTATACATGGACATCACCAGATGGACAACACCAAAATCAGATTGACTACATCCTTTGCAGCCAAAGGTGGTGGACATCTATACAGTCGGTAAAAACAAGACCTGGAGCTGACTGTAGTTCAGATCATGAACTTCTTGCACAATTTAGGATCAGACTAAAGAGATTAGGGAAGACCCACAGATCAGCTAGATATGAGCTCACTAATATTCCTAAGGAATATGCAGTGGAGGTGAAGAATAGATTTAAGGGACTGGACTTAGTAGATAGGGTCCCGGAAGAACTATGGACAGAAGTTCGCAACATTGTCCAGGAGGCGGCAACAAAATACATCCCAAAGAAAGAGAAAACCAAGAAGGCAAAATGGCTGTCTGCTGAGACACTAGAAGTAGCCCAAGAAAGAAGGAAAGCAAAAGGCAACAGCGATAGGGGGAGATATGCCCAATTAAATGCAAAATTCCAGCGGTTAGCCAGAAGAGATAAGGAATTATTTTTAAACAAGCAATGCGCGGAAGTGGAAGAAGACAATAGAATAGGAAGGACAAGAGACCTCATCCAGAAAATTAGAAACATTGGAGGTAAATTCCAGGCAAAAATGGGCATGATCAAAAACAAAGATGGCAAGGACCTAACAGAAGAAGAAGAGATCAAGAAAGGGTGGCAAGAATATATGGAAGACCTGTATAGGAAGGATAACAATATCGGGGATAGCTTTGATGGTGTCGTCAGTGAGCTAGAGCCAGACATCCTGAAGAGTGAGGTTGAATGGGCCTTAAGAAGCATTGCTAATAAGAAGGCAGCAGGAGACGACGGCATCCCAGCTGAACTCTTCAAACTCTTGCAAGATGATGCTGTCAAGGTAATGCATGCTATATGCCAGCAAATTTGGAAAACACAAGAATGGCCATCAGATTGGAAAAAATCAACTTATATCCCCATACCAAAAAAGGGAAACACTAAAGAATGTTCAAACTATCGAGCAGTGGCACTCATTTCACATGCCAGTAAGGTAATGCTCAAGATCCTGCAAGGTAGACTTCAGCAATCCATGGAGCGAGAATTGCCAGATGTACAAGCTGGGTTTAGAAAAGGCAGAGGAACTAGGGACCAAATTGCCAATATCCGCTGGATAATGGAAAAAGCCAGGGAGTTTCAGAAAAACATCTATTTCTGTTTTATTGACTATTCTAAAGCCTTTGACTGTGTGGACCATAACAAATTGTGGCAAGTTCTTAGTGGTATGGGGATACCAAGTCATCTTGTATGCCTCCTGAAGAATCTGTATAACAACCAAGTAGCAACAGTAAGAACAGACCACGGAACAACGGACTGGTTTAAGATTGGGAAAGGAGTACGGCGGGGCTGTATACTCTCACCCTACCTATTCAACTTGTACGCAGAACACATAATGCGACATGCTGGGCTTGAGGAATCCAAGGCTGGCGTTAAAATCGCTGGAAGAAACATTAACAATCTCAGATATGCAGATGATACCACTTCGATGGCTGAAAGTGAAGAGGAACTGAGAAGCCTTATGATGAAGGTGAAAGAAGAAGGTGCAAAAGCTGGCTTGCAGCTAAACCTCAAAAAAAAAACAAGATTATGGCAAGCAGCTTGATTGATAACTGGCAAATAGAGGGAGAAAATGTAGAAGCAGTGAAAGACTTTGTATTTCTAGGTGTGAAGATTACTGCAGATGCTGACTGCAGTCAGGAAATCAGAAGACGCTTAATCCTTGGGAGAAGAGCAATGACAAATCTCGATAAAATAGTTAAGAGCAGAGACATCACACTGACAACAAAGGTCCGCATAGTTAAAGCAATGGTGTTCCCCGTAGTAACATATGGCTGTGAGAGCTGGACCATAAGGAAGGCTGAGAGAAGGAAGATGGATGCTTTTGAACTGTGGTGGTGGAGGAAAATTCTGAGAGTGCCTTGGACTGCAAGAAGGTCAAACCAGTCCATCCTCCAGGAAATAAAGCCAGACTGCTCACTTGAGGGAATGAGATTAAAGGCAAAACTGAAATACTTTGGCCACATAATGAGAAGACAGGACACCCTGGAGAAGATGCTGATGCTAGGGAGAGTGGAAGGCAAAAGGAAGAGGGGCCGACCAAGGGCAAGATGGATGGATGATATTCTAGAGGTGACGGACTCGTCCCTGGGGGAGCTGGGGGTGTTGACAACCGACAGGAAGCTCTGGCGTGGGCTGGTCCATGGAGTCACGAAAAGTCGGAAGCGACTAAACGAATAAACAACAAAACAACCATAGACAACCCTCTGATCATAATTAATGATCACATAATATATTAATAGTGTTTGTTACATGAACACACTCTAAGAAGAGAGATATCTTAAGTTTATTTATGCATGTAATGAATAAATAACTGATGTATGTAAGTAGGCATGGAATTGATAACTTGGCTTATATTCAGGAGTTCACAGCAGGATATATAATACTCCCTCTTCCTGTTTTTCTCTACAACAAGAACCACATGATGTTATTTGGGCTGAGAAAGAATGACTAGCCCATTGTGGTAGGTACACACGACTAAGGAAGCAAGATCTTCACAAATTTCAGTAAGGTATCTTGTAATGCTTGTCTGGGGTAAATACAGAATCTTGGAAATTAAGATGAATTTCCCAGTCTCATTTATTATTATATATATTTTTAAGGTATGTAATTAATCAGATTTCTGCCCACTTGCACTGAGATAAGCTGTCAACTGACTCACTGTCAATGTGTTTCATCTACAATCTTTCACATCTAAAGTCACCCAGTGAGAATCTAAATGAGTGAGAGAGTTGAAGATGGAGCTAACAGTTCTCAGCTCATATATGGAAATTATGTAAATATATGACAGCTACTCAGCTTCAAGACCACCAAGCACCATTCCAAGGGGGAGGGGAGCCATGCATTTAAACTACTGTGGGAATTTGCACTCCCACTGGCAGCAGGCAATCAACTGTTCTGTATGGCTTCATTCTTCATTCTTGTTTGCAATAAAATTCTTATTTAGATGAATTGTCTGCGAAGTTTAGCCTTGGAGTGAAGCTGAGCTGTGAAGCTCTGATTTAATACCAAGTCCTAGTCAAAAGAGGCTGACCATGAGGCATGACTGAAAGCAATATAGATCTGTCTCCACAAGCCATGATTTCACAATCCAAAAGGCTGCAATTGGGGCAATCAATGATGGCTTTGTCCCAAAGATTACTTTGATTTGAGAACAGACATATCAATCACCAAATTCAATCTTCCTCTTCCACCATCCTCCCTCCCTCCCATCAAGGAATTCACCTAAGTGTTAAAATGAAGTTTATACCTGCCCTTTGCAGTATTGCACAGCTCCAACATGTATATCAGAGGCAGAATGTTGCTGATGATTTTGAATCAGGAACAGAGCATGTTAGAGACATTCATCTCACTTCCAGTGAATTAAAAACTACCCCAAATTTTCACCAACTGCAATGGGTTCAGGCTTTGCCACTAATGAGATCAAGCAACCAGGTGTAATAATTTCAGCTCTGTATGAGGTGCAGAAATGTATGCCAGTTCACAGTGCAATGGCTAATTTGCTCTGCGTCGTAAAACTACAGTGCAATGTGCACTTGCCCTAATGTTCAGCGGCAGACATTGCCATCATTTATTCTAATTTAACCCATGTCTTTTCTGAGTTATTAGGTATATGATGGAAAGAACTGCTTTTAGTTGGATTTTATACCACTGGCCATACCTGTTCAATTTCATGAAAATGTTAATATTCTTGTCACATTTCTCTATAAAATTCTAGTTCTTCATTTATGTAATCATTACTCTGAAACAGAGCTGCTTTATACCTTTTGCACAGCAAAGGGATCCCGTTGTTCATTGTCCAGATACTTTTCGAGGTTAAAGAATGTATTATAAAATACATGAGCCATTCTACATCTCTTCAAATCTCGTAGAGTAACTCTTCCTAAAAAAACAGCATATATATTTTACTAGCAGTTAACAGTTTTAGTGGATTGGGACAAAAAACTCCCACAGATCACATAACAATGTTTAAAGATTTGTAAAGGAGAGTAAGAGCATCTTTTAAAACTGAGTCACATGTTCTCTTAGCAGGCTTACTTCCAAAACAAGTTGATTGATTTTGTCCACTCAGTTTGAATCAGTGTGTGCCAACCTGATCATGTGAACTTGCCACAAGCCTTTTCCATGAATAATCATGTGAAATTTCATGTTCTATAGTTGCCAAGCAAGATGGCTGATGTATTTATAAACAAAGGGACTTCTTACCTGTAGTTTGAAATGCAGCTACAGTTAGTAGAATACTATTATCTAACATTATTATTATTATTATTATTATTATCATCATCATCATCATCATCATTTATAGGCTCCCAAACTCCCAAGGACTCTTGGTGGTTTATAGATAAGTTACATAAGAAACAATAAACAAGATGTATATAAATAAAAGGTTGACAAACTAATGAAAAACACAGAATAAAATTAGATTAACCAAACCAAATTATAACCAAACCAAACCAGAATGACCACTGGAAGAGCTCTGTTTTGAGCAGTTTTGAGAAGGCAGGGTGGGAGCCAACCGGATGTCTACTAGGACAGTCCATAGAGCCACTGAAAGGCAATGCCACTGAGCCTTGCCCTGCTCACCTCCCTAAATTGGGGCACCACTAATAGTTTTTCCCAGGTAGATTGAACTGACCAGGCCAATTCCAACTAACATAATTACTTGCTAGAATTGCGGACTTTTGTTCTTGGTGAAGGTATTTATAAGGTTGATTGCTAAGAAGGAATTCAGATAAATTAAGCAAAAGAAGTCAATGCATTTTGTCATATGCCTTTCAAAAATGCCTATGTGGAGAGGTTTACTCTTATTGCTTTCCGCATGATGTGTGTTGAGATGATTAGCGTTGTGTCTCATCTGTGTATGATCACCTCATACCAGATTATAGATTATTACATATTTGTAGGGAATTATTATCCCATTAAAAGCAATATTAATATATGCACCTATTATGCACTACCTATTTGCAGAGGTAGTTTCAAATGTCTGAGTAACTAAACTAAAATTCTAAAATTTTCTACTAAAATTATGTAGTATAGTAGATCAGGATAACTTTGTGATCCTTTTCACATTAACCAGAGAACAGGCTGAAGGTGCAAAGACTAGCAAGCTGGTGTGAAAGCTACTTTTGGCCATATTTCTGAAAAGAGATAAAACTCTTTAAAGCATCATAGTGATCAAATTTACTAAAAAAACAAAACAGAACAAACAACCTGGAAGAGAGAATTATTATATAATAGCTCTTACCCTCATATTCTGGTTTTACTAGATCAAGCATTTGGCATAGTAGGTCATGGAAGGGCAATGGCTCAATGCCCATAGATTCCATCCTCTCACACTGTTCCTCATAAAAAAACTCAAGTTCATACATTGATAGTGTGCCATCCCCATCCAAATCCATGCATCGGAACCAGTACTCAATACTACAAAACAAAGAGATGAATCAATATGTATTTTTTACAGTATGATAGCAAATAATATTTTCAAGCAACAAATGTTTTTGGGATGGCTTTCATGCACACACTAAAGCTTTGTCTGGACTTTCCCATATGACAGTTTGCACTGGAAAATGGTACCTCGAAGTTCAGAACATGAGCTAAGACATATAATACTTTCAGTTGTTCAGAAGAAAATTCTGTATTCTAAAATACAGAATTCTAAAACTGACTTTCAGTATCCTTGGGAGAGTTTTCAGATGGAAAGATGTTTGCTTTTAGCAGCATGATAAAAGTTTTATATGATAGAAACTACATACAGAACATGAGAATACATAACTTGTAAGAAGGTAATAAAGGTTATTTTTGCAATACAATACTCTGTTGTAGGTAAGTTATCTCCTATTTAGGGCTTTTCTCATGTTATTTTCATGGCTGGTAGTCAGTGAGGCTGGAGTGGCATGGAAGGTAGAACAACAAAGAACTGGTGAAATCATGATGGAGCATATTACCTTTAAGATCTTGAGTTCCAGACAAAGAACTGGTAGTAGTGTTTGATCAAGCAACCCAAAAACCTTTAACAGTTCACATATATCATTGTACACAAAATGCAAACTGAAGTAATGTACTTAAAGACTATGAATACAAATATATAATGTGTGTGTGTATGTCTGTGTGCATACTTTGCACTATACCATGGACTCATTGCACACAAAAAAGCAAAGTGAGGAGCACTGCTGAGGAAAAAAAACCACTAGCAAGAGATTGGAGGCTCATGGAGCAACAACACATTCCACAATAATTTCCACTCACTGTGGTTACCAGTTTACAAAAAGAAAAAAACTATTAACATTTTAAAAATACCAAACAGCTCTCCTATCCTCATGTACTTCAATGTTCGTATTTAGTCTGTCACCAAAAATGTAAAAATTACAATCAAAATCAATAAACTTGCTGGCTGGTAATTTTCAGTGTACTATTGTCTCTTGCTTCTCTTTTCTACTCTTCATGCAAATGATCAAGAAAACACATTCAATGTCTGTTTCCTGAGCTGGTTTATCTTGAAGGGCTGACATACTGACAGTCAAAGAATCAAAGGGGAGTACTATCCCTAGGATCATCTAGTCCAACTACTACAGTATCCCCAAGAGATGGTCTTTGAGCCTCTTGTGGGGGATCTTCAGAGAAGGAAATCCCACCACCTCCCAAATAAGTCTATTTCTTGGTTGAACAGCTCTTACGTCCAACCCCAAACAACTTACTTGTAATTTAAACTATTGTTTCTTGTCCTCTCATCTTGAACAATGTTGAAGTCACACCCATTGCATTCTGCATCTCTTTCAGCTTTTGGACCAGTGTAAGAGTAAGCCCACACAGTGTAAATTAAACTAATTAAGTAAGAGATCAGCCACGTATGGATAATAGTCACTAGGCTTACTATTTATATTTTAGATATCTTATTTTACCTTGTGGGGCATCTTTTGTCTTCTTCTGAGATCAGAAACCACACAAAGTCTGCATAGCTCATCTGGTTTTCTTTGTGTTCTTGACTTCCTCTAAAATGTATAAAAATATGTAATTAAATCCTTAAGAAAAAATATATATAAGCAGAGGTAAATTTTAAAAACTCACAGAGCAATCTGAAAGAGATCAAAGATAAAATTTCAATTCCTAAAAGTATTATTAGGGCTGATGATTATCTACTACCTAATTCTTCGAAAAGCAATGCTTTATTAACCTGAAAACATACTCCAGACAGAATTGGAATGTTATCCTAATATTACTAACATGACAAGTTTGATATCAGGATCCTGGGCTGAGTTTTAGTCCAATAATTGTGAGGACTGCCTTTGAAGAACCTTCCGATGATGAGGAGGCTGCAGTGCCTCTTCACAACCAGGGGAGTAGGGAATCATTGACACCTGTCAGGGAACAGGTGGTGGTGAAGGCCTCTCACAGAGGAGAAAAAACTATGGTGGAGGAGCTATTAGTATCCATTCTCCTAACCCTAAACAGTTTAAGCCAAAATTCAAAATTCACATTTTTGAAATGTCACCATCTACTTACCTAAGAACAGCTCCAGTAAATATTCTTTCTATAATTCTGCTTGACAAAGCTGTAGATTAAAAAAAAAAAGTGTGAGGGCTGGTTTGTAGGCTGATCAGGAGATAGTTGTGTAAATAGTTATCTGGAAGCTCATACATTATTGATAAAAAGACCTGCCTCCTTGCCCTATCACAGAAAAGCCATTAGAAAGAAATTACAAAAGCCTCCACCCTAAGGTCTTAGAAGACAAATAGATTCTTATGGAAAATAGTTCAGTAGCTGAAATTCTTGTCACCCTATCCCTTTGGCTCCAATAAATCTTGTTAAGAAGGCTCTACTTGAGAAACAAGATTACTCTTTGAATTCACTAGAGCCTGACAAACAGTTAGAAACGTTTAGGTTCCTGAATCTGTTTGCTATGGTATAAAACCATTGCTTTTTCTTATACAAAAGTGATATACGTGAAGACAAGTACATGCATGCAACAACGTTCAATTTTATGCAAAGTTCAACATGAGCATTATCATTATGTTGTTTCCTAGATATGTCTTCACTACATATCAATTTATTATCATTATTTTAATTCTGAATTCCTTTCAGTCATCACTTTGATCTTTTAATGCAAGAAGTCTTCTTTAACATGTGGAAGGGCCATTAGGGTAAATCCATACAGTGTATCATGTAATTGAGATGTTCAGTCAAATATTAAAATTGTGAACACCTGCGTGCTTCAACCAACTGCAGAATAAGAACAAAATTTCCTGGTAGAAATTAGCATTATTGCAGGATTTGAGGACAATGAAGAAGTTTGGATGTAGTTTCTGTTTATGATTGTTTTGATTTTCACACATCTTCCTTTGCAATGTTATAGCAAACACATAATTTAGTTTAACAATTTGTTTTGAGCTACCCTTCATATTCTTCAGAAGTGACAATCCACATACTGAATAACGTATTAAAGCAAGGACTATTTTCCTATAAGCCAATCCTGAATGGCAATAAATGACTGAAAAAGTAGGAAGTGGTATAAGAGAAGTCTTTAGTAAAGCATGGAGGATGTTAGGTTAAGTCTGATAATCAGGGATTCCCATAGGGTGTGTGTGTGTATGTCTGTGTGTGTACATGTGTTTGTGTGTGTACACACGCAACACACTTGGACAAAAGCATATTGCATTTATAATAAGAACCTGTTCTTTTGTTTTTGAATTTTCTTACCTTGATCATTGTATCTAGCCAGATCACTCTGATTGATATAGAGATCATGATCAGTGTCCAGTTCCCAGAATTTACAGTAAATAACATAGAAGTGCTCATAGGAAAAATAGTCAGTGATTTGATTAATGTCTTCTTCTTCTTCTAAGAGGGCCAGAGTCTGAAAAGATGAGAATGGAGTCGTTCTACATAAGAAGGTGCTAGAAAAGTACCAGAAACTTTAACTAGACAATGTCATGTGTATTACGATTTAGTGTTAGTTATTTTTAAAACAGCTTGTCTGGTATTTCATGCAATCTTATATTTAATTGGCTTTTATTTTCCCCCTTCCTTCTTAAATTAAGTTCTTACAGGGTAGCAGATGCCACTGCCATAGCTGGAGTATCACTCAACTCCTATATTAATTGGAGTTTAGATTTGCTCTGCCTGCCACAAAAAAGCAAAAGCCTAGGTTTTTATTTGATTGTATCAATACTAGTACTTATCTGATTACTAGAATATTCTATCTAGTATATTTACCTGGATAGTATACCTCCAGTATTTCCTTCATACTTAAAATCTGCCTAACTTACCAGAATGCATAGTACTTTTATTGCTAATCCAACTGAAGTGCAAAAAACTCTGAATAAGTTATGGGAATAAAAAGTATTTTGAGATACATATTGTTCATATGGATGCAAAAAGAGCATACTTGCAGAAAGTTGCTTTTCCTCAGCTCTATTAGTGATATTTTTCCAGACCACGATCTATTCACCATGTAAAATATTCTCTGAATAACCTGGAAAAAGATTAAATATACACCTCAAAATCACTGGCAAATCAAAAAATTTATTGCCTGTGCAGATTAAAGAAAAAAAAACTCTTGAAATCTAACAGGTTTTATATTACATAACTTGTAATACTGTATTACATTTGGTGATGCTTGTAAAATATGCATATAGTGTTTTTAGACTAAATATGCATTAATGAAATTCTTAAAATCTAGAACACGGATTACAACAATGATCTATTGCAATGACATCTGTAAAGACATTAAAGATAGAAGTAGACACAAGGAATATCTTCAAAAGATCTTCAAACTCGGGAGGAGGTTCCAACCTCGAATTAGTATGCTAAAGGATGCCAGTGGACAAATAAAAACTGATTCGCAGAAGATCAAACAAAGATGGAAGGAATATACTGAAATATACAGTAAGAATGTCAACATCCAAGAAACTTTAGAAGATATTCTCTATTTACATCTAGAATTAGATGATGAATTTAGATCAGCATTCAGTTCATTACCAAGTCAGAAAGGTACAGGAATTGCTGGAATATCTACAGAAATTTGACAATCAACAGAATAATACTATGCCAGCAAATCTGGAAAATGAAATAGTGGCCAACAGACTGGAAGAGACAGTCTATATATCAGTATCAAAGAAAGGACACTTAATAGAGTGTGCAAACTATTGCACAACGTTCTTAATTTCACATGCTAGCAAAATAATGCTTAGGATCATGCAGTACAGCTCTACATGGAAAGAAAGATACCAGATGTTCAAGTTGGTTTTAGAAAAGATCGAGGAATAAGATACATTATTGCTGATGCATGATTGGATTAATGAGTAATAATAGTTATTATATTATTTATTAAGTTTTTATGATGCCTGACTCCCAATAACTCTGGGCAGCTCACAAATAAAAACATTAAAAACAAGAAAAAAATACAGTAATAGACACAATAAAAAAAATGGTGTTACCCTTAGGTAACAACAACTAGACAGGAACAAAAGAGAAACGAACCCACACAATCCAAAGCGGACTCACCCTCACCAAAGGCCAAAGAAAGCGAAAGAATATTAAAAAGAAATCAATATGTGCTTCACTGAGTACAAAAAGAACTTTGATTGTGTCAACCATGTCAAATTGTGGAATGTCCTAAGGAAAATGGGTATCCCAGAACATCTCATTGTCCTCATGCAAAACCTAATTTTACAAGACAGAAAGCCACAGTCCAAATGGAACATGGTGAAACAGAGTGGCTCCGTGTCAGCAAAGGAGTGAGACAAGACTGCATACTGTCTCCTTATTTATTCAATTTATATGCTGAATATTGAGAGCCAGTTTGGTAGTGGTTAAGGTGCTGGCCTAGAAACCAGGAGACTGTGAGTTTTAGGCCTTACTTAGGCATGAAAACCAGCTGATGACTTTGGGCCAGTCTCTCTCAGCCCAACCTATCTTACAGGGTTGTTGTTGCTGTGGGGAAAACAGGAGGCAGGAATATTAGGTAAGTTTGCCACCCTGAGTTATATATTTTAAAAAGACAGGATAAAATATTATTGTTATTGTTGTCATCATTAGGAAAAGATGAGTATGGATTTAAAATTGAAGGAAGAAACATTGATAACCTATGCTATGAAAAGAGTGCTGAGAAGTGCTGGTGATACTACTTTGATAGCTGAAAATGCAAATGATTTGGAAGTTCTAGTAACGAAAGTCAAAGAGCACAGTGAAAATAATGGGACCACAATAAAATATAGATGACAAAGGTGACAAAACTAAGAACAAGTACAGTAACCAGCCTTAGAATTGACAATGGAAACACTGAATGGAAATGGTGGATAGCTTCTGCCTTTTAGGCCTGAGTATCAACAGTAAAAGAACCAGCAGTCAAAAAATATACTGCAAACTAGCAATGAAAGCCTTGGAAAAGATATTCAGATGCCTTGATGTGTCTATACCTACAAAGATCAGAATTATGTAGACAATGGTTGTCCCTGGGACATCCTATGAAAGAGGAAGTTGGCCTTTGAAGAAGCAGGATAGAAAGAGCACTGATGATGGAGCTTTGGTGTTGGAGAAGGCCTCAGAAGCCTTCTTGGTATTCTACCATGGATAGCCAAGAAAACGAACAAATGGATCATACAACAAATCAATCCAGAGTTCTCATTTGATACACAAATGACCAGGCTCAAATTATCATATTATGGACACACTGGGAAGTCCATAATTCTGGGAAAGGTGGAAGGAAAGCGAAGAGGATGACCAGCAACAAGGTGGATGGACTTGATTACAGTTGCAATGGGTTCACCAACCAAAGACATGAAAGGCAAGAGTGGGGATAGATCATCCTGGAGAATCATCTGTGTGGTCACTAAGAGTTGACACTGACTTGATGGCACATAATCAACTGGGCTTTTAATGGATTTTTAAAAAAATCCATAGAATGCTTTAGAACCATTTACCCATGCATTTCTTTTAAAATACACAGCTCTTAAGGAAAATTATTCAAGAACCTTTTTCAAAAATTCAAAATCAGTCTGCTTTTGCTCTTTGACATACCAATTTGTCCTATGCAGAGTTCTTAAATCTGTATGTTCCTGATATTTGAGATTTTAAAAACTTAATTATACTGTTGACAGATCTGTAGTAATTCTATGTTCTTAGTTTTGTTTAGTCAGAAAAAAATACTAGACTCGTAGAGCTGGAAAGGGCCATCAGGTCCAATGCCCTGCTCAATTTAATTAAACTATCCGTAACAGATGGCTGTCTAGCCTTTGTCTGAATGTGTCCAATGAAGGGAAGGCCACAGCTCTCTGAGTAACCGATTCCATGTCAAACCATTAATTAGGCTTCCAAGTACTATGAAGTCCTGTGAGAGCAAAATTTTCAAATACAGTCGCAGCAAACTCCCTAATAGCCCTGTCCCAATCACTGTGATGCAGTAGACAGTCCATCAGTTATATAAGTTTAGTGATATCACAGCTTTAAAGAGAAGAACTGGCTATTTGAGCAATGTTTGGAGATGGGCAAGGATATGAGCCAAATTTTAAAGATGCAGAAAAACATATTCCCAACATGTTATTTTAATTAGTAATGTAACAGCTGCACTTTGTTCTTTCCAAGCAGTTTTCAAAGAGAATCCCACATTAATTGCATTCAGTTGCACTAAATTTCTTTCATAAGTAGGACTGGGAAGGAAAACATGGTAAACCATTTCTATACTGTTGTAAAAAAAAAAAACCCCTGTATGGATATGCCTATGTAGCCACAAATAATCATTTTATTAATTGATTGTAACTATGAACAACCAAGCAAAATTTGTAGAAAAAGCAAACCGGATGGGAAAGATAATGAAGAATTAAATAGTTGAAACAAATCAACGCCAGTTAGCCAACCTGGATTTGTCTTACTTCGGACACTGGTCATGTTTCAATTTCACCATGAATCATGAAACTTTGCATAGAGAAATGCTAACATTGTACATGCAGCCAACGTACCGTAGTAATGTAGCGGGAATGAAATTCTGGGGCATCCTTTAGAAATGTCAGTCCTGGGTGAGTTTCAACTATATCCTGAAAGACACCGAAATGATTAAATACAGAAAAATGCCGTAACATTTTAAAACTAGCACAGTACCTAAAGGGAAGCTAGGGTAAAGTAAAATGAAAATTTACCACACGATAAGCTATGCTAACTTGCTTTAACCATGTAGAAATGAGGAAAGATGGAATGATGGACTTTCCCTCCTCTTTTTGCCACACCACTTACTCATAAAACCTTGGCCCTGGAAAGGGCCTATGAGGCTATCAAACACAATTCCCTGCTCAATGCAAGAATCCAATTTAAAGAATAAATGACACATGGATATTCTGCCTCAATTTGACTTCTTCCAGTGAAGGGGAGCTACCTCAGTAATTGGTTCTACTGTCAAATTATTTTTACCGTTATGAGCTCTAGGCTGGAATCCAAAAGGACCGGTCAAACATACCTGCAGTATTGGGATGAAATCTTCTTGTTCCAAATAGTTACAGTTGGGCTTTGCTAAAAGGCAAATGAATTTTGATGCATCATCATGACAGTTGTATAGTATCCTACAAAGGAGAAATAAGACTGTAAGAGTATTCCTATCAGTCTGAGTTTCCAAAGAAGGAAAAACCTTCAGTGATTTCAGCTTAATTCAGCATTTCCCAATCTTGGCACTTTTCAAACGTGGACATGAACTGCCAAAATTCTCAGCATACTATTTGGGGAATTCTAGGGTCTGAAGTCTACAAATCCAGAGGGCACTCAAGCTGAGCAAGGCTGCCATAACCTTTTAATCAACACCTATTGAATGTAACTTGAGCCAAGCTATATGTTACATTCAAAACAGTCTTGCTTGTAAATGCAAGGTTATTGTTGTTGCTTCACATATGGCAATAATAATAAGAAAAATGACAAAAATAACTAAACTAGGCACAGTATTTTATATATTATATCTAGCTATATCTATATATCTTTATGTGCACATATGCATGTATGTCAGCCCCACTATGTAGACAAAACCAAGAAATCAACTCCACATGAAGACTAAAACTACTTTTATTAATATTGGCTATAGTAACAGAATCTCACAAGTCTGACTGTGCTTTACCCTCCCCCCATCCCCAAATACCCATGTGAATTAGGGAGTCTTCTACCTGAGTGTTTTGAGCATGCCTTCTTCTTGTTTTAGATTTAAGCCATGTTTTTTCCCTTGTTGCTTTGGTAATGGATCTGGCCTAACTCCATCAAGGTCATCTTCCTAACTTCCTACAACATGTGTGTGAAAGGTGAAAGGTCCCCTGTGCAGGCACCGAGTCATGTCTGGAGGGACACCGCTTTCACGACGTTTTCTTGGCGGACTATAGCGGGGTGGTTTGCCATTGCCTTCCCCAGCAAGCTGGGTACTCATTTTACCAACCTCGGGCGGATGAAAGGCTGAGTCGACCTGAGCTTCTGCTGGGACTGAACTCGGGTCGTGGGGAGTTTCAGTTGCAATACTGCCGCCTACCACTTTGCGCCACACAAGGCTCTCACAACGTGTGTGTGTATGTATATACACACACAGAGAGACATATATGTGTGTGTGTGTGTATACACACACACATATACATACATATACAACATGTGTATAGACAGACAGACAGACATATAGATAGATATTGTCTGCCTTCTTTCCTTCCTTCCTTGATTCAATATGGAAATGCCACAGGTGGGCAATCGTTAAGCTCCTTCCCAAGCTATCTAATTCAGGAGCCCACCCCCAGCCCACAACCCCATGGAAGAAATACCAAGTTAAAAAGAATAGAGGAACTTCTCCTGACATAATGCCAGCTGAAGGCTAGTACTTTATGCATTGTACAAATACTTATTTTTATCTATTAGAAAGTACATAAATTAACTAAGAACATTGGAATCAAAATGTATATTTTTGTCTTACAAATGTCTTACCATATAGATTTCTTTGATTTGGAAATTGATATGCTGACCTTTAAAATTGGATTTGTCAATGCAACATATAATCAAGCAACTTAAGAATGATAAAAACTATAAACAAAAACATGAAATGTAAACTAAACTAAGCAGCCTAAAACAGACTAGTAAAAACAGCATAAAATCTAGAAAATACTGGAACAACCATTAAAACAATCAGTTAAAAAAGCTTCATATAGAAATTTTCTGTGTTATAGAAGGATAAATCATCTACCAATAACTGTAAAAACCAATTGTCTCCTGTACTTTTTAACATGTGCATGAAGACATTGGAGAATGTCATCAATCAACATGGGGTCATGTATCATCAGTATGCTGATGATACTCAGCCGTGCATCTCAACTCCAGGTTGAATATTGTAGAAGATGCTCTGTTGATGGCCCACACCTATGGACACACACCTTCTTCCCTTTGGTAATTCAGGAAAGGCATCAAGACCAGGTTGTTTGTGAAAGCCTTTGGGAAGTGAAGTGGAGATGGCGCCTTGCAAGTTGTGACTGTTTATAGTGGAATAATGTTTTTTTTCAGTTTTTCTTATTTGTTTTCTTGTTTCTAATATTACCTTGTAAAGAAAAAGCTCCAAATAAAATGTTTTTTTTATATACTGTATAGAGTTGTTGGGAGTCAGAGAGCATATAAATACTGACTGTAATGGCGAACACATGACTGAGAAAGATGCTGCAAAGATCATAAATGTACGCATTGGTCACAAAGTTACTTTTTCATCTCTGTTGTAACTGCAAATAGTCGCTGTCTGAGGCAGTCGCTAAATGAGGACTACCTATAAACAGTTATGATCTCTGTTATGTAAAAGTCCAATTCACTTAAAGTGAAATCATTTTCCTTTGCCCTACCTGGATCAAGTAATATCTTCAGGAACAAAAACAGCTTTTTTCTGTGCTGCTTTATCTGAACTGGAAGAAAGCTGGTATCTTCTTTTGCAGCACCACAGCTCTGCAGGCACTGCAAGCACTTCGTTTTCCCACTGGTGGGAAGTTTCATCTCACTTAACTCCCTGTTTCAGACCATCTCTAATATGTTATTATTTCACAGGGGAAAGTGGCTTGGCAGCTTTACAGCCTCCCCTCATAGCAATCATACAGATTTGTTTTGCATACAGAAAACAGATGCTCACAATGTGAACCAAGAACATGGATGGAGGATGATGTTAGCAATTTATTTTCTTCCCTTTTTGTGTGAAGTGGGAATAAAGGAATTTTTTTCCTCTGCAACCTGCAGAAATTTGCAGCCCAGTCCTCTCTGAAATATATTTTATTCTACACAGACTTAGCATTTTGAGATCAATGGATATAAAAGGGATATCTGCTGGCCTTAAATCACTTTTGAGGAGGTGGGAATAGAGGCAGCATAGAGGTGCCCTTAAAGTAGACAGTGCTGGAGTCTAGAAGATGGTGGTGGAGATGCTAAAAATAACTTAAGAGGCAGGGAAGACATCTGTGAGCTAAGAAAACCATGGGAAGTAGTTGTTGAAAGTATAATAACATTATAAGTGGGTGGGAGAAGGGAATGTAGGGCTGGGAGAGGGAGTGGCTGGGTTGGAGAAGATTGTTGAGAGAACTGGGAAAAGCAGTAATGGAATGCAGAATCCCAGCAGGAGGACTGAAGAGGGAGGGTTGAAGATCCTAACAGGGAAGTGAAAGAATCCCGGCATAAAGGCTGGGGTAAATGAGGGGAGGTTTTGGAAACTTCAGCAGGATAGGTTAGGGAATCCTGTTAAAGAAAAGCCAGATAAAAAAGACACATACAGAAAAGGGGCATTCTCAGTATGTTCTACTTGCATATAATTATCATGACAACTAATAGTAGTGCCCTGGACATTCCTTCAAAATTATAAATACCTAGAGTACAAATAAGTTGGAGAACCCTGCTTGAAGAGAATATTTTTATACTGTGCTCACTTTCTCCACATGGCCACAAATGAATGTACAGATACAAATCCTGTCTGCTCTCCTCCAGATGCATTGAACATGGGAGCTTTCCAGTATAGGGGACAGCAGCATATCTGTAAAAAGTACAAAACAAAATATGAATGTTAATGTAAGCAAAATAGTAATGTTAATATCTAGGAAAAGGCATTTTTTTCCTCAAGACATTTTAATGGAACACATTGGAAAATAAAACCCAGGCAAACTATATATAGTACATTATATAGTTGAGTTGAATCTCACAGACTTATTGCTTAAATTATGGTTTTATTATTAGAACTATTATTTAAACAATAGTTCTTGCTACTGTGTAAATCTTTCATATATGAAACAATTTTGTGGCTTTAATCCCATTAATCATGCAATATAAGTTACTTCAAATGTATTTTATTTGCATTTTTAAATGGATTAACGACCATGAAAGATTTACAGTCTTGTTCTGATATCTACATCACTTGTAGATATGACATTGCATTGTTTAATTGATATGACAACAATGAACAGAAATACTCAATTCTCTAGTGCATTTTAAATTTTTTGATTACTATTGCTCCATTAAGTTGCATAAATTGGGTGTTTGCTCTTCATTACAACTCTCCTGGGTATAGAACTCTCTCTTTCATCACTATTAGCAGGTGCCATAGTCACATGCATGGGTCAAGGGAAAAATATTATTCAGCAATAGCAGTAGGGAACTTTGTTGCTAATTTTCATTCCTATTGATTTGTATTACCGCCAGCTGTTGTTCAGGTGCAAATGTGAAGAACATCTGGTTTCTCTTTTGCTAGATAAGAAACCTAGCAGTGATTTTGGATACATCAGAATTTAGTATCACAAAGCTAGATCACAGACATGTTTTAAGAGGTCAAACTTGTATTTACCAATATCTCTTGATACAGTTAGTTGATCTCAATTCAATTGATTTTATTACTGTCACTGACCAGTACAAGATACAATTCTATAAAAATATGCACATTAGCCATTAGCCATAAAATATGAGCCATCTAAATTAAAATAATTTTAAATTTGAGTTTACAAGTTCCAATTAGCTGTTAAAATACGTTTGGATCACAATGTAAGTGAGCCCCTTAATCAAGTTTAAAAACAATCTTATTAATTTGCATTATCATGACTAATATTCTATCAGGTATAAGTGTCTATAAAAAAATATATAAAATATTAAAAGGAGTGATAAAAAGAGTAAAATATCATATATAAAATGTGTTATATAGACCACAAAGTTATTACAAGGGATACATTACTACATTTTTCCAATCATAATCTGACGTATCTTCATAGCAGCTGCGCAGAATCTGGCTACTTGCACCGTGACAGTTGGATATTCATCTATAAGTAACATTTGCATACAATCTATATCTTTCCATCTAGGGCATTTACTAATCAAAGGTAATATTAGTTTACTCCTGAGCTCTTTATAAAAAGGACAACGGAGAAGCACATGGTCTGTAGTTTCTATCTCTCCATTGTTACAAGGGCACCACCTTGCAGCTATTGGGATTTTTTTGTATCTGCCTTCCAAGACTGCAGAAGGGAGTGCATGGCTTCGAGCTAGGGAGAAAGCTTTTCGCTGGCTAGGAATTTCAAGCTGAGGAAGGTAGTTAGCGGTATTGACAATACATTTATTATGCTCTGAAGATAGGAAATGAGGGGCCTTCTGCAAGTCCATTTGTCTCTCTATATCCTTTGCTTCAGGGTCAATTTTGCCTGTTCGTAATCCATCCTAAGAATTGAATCTGTAGAAAATCCTAGCTTTGTGAGGCTAAATTCAATGTCCTTTAACCAAGAGAATTGGAAGTAATCTTGAAAAACGAGTGGTGCTAAACCTTGGGGATAATGCTTGAGTTTTAGCCAAAGGTTCAGGGAGGCTAGACGCACTCTTGCCTCGACTTTTATCATGCCGACTTCCAATCGAAGTTGAGCGTTTGTCACACATTTGGGCATTTGGAGTACTGCTCTAATAAATTTGGACTGCACTCTTTCCAGAGGTGTAATGCTTGAAGTTGGAGCACCAACGCAGGACCAGTAAAGGTGCTGGGCTAATGACTTCACCTGGAAGAGCTTAAGAGCTGCTGGAATATAGTGCCCGCCTTTGCTTCGGAAAAACTTTAGAATGGCATTGGCTGATTTTTGTCCAGAATCAGCTGCATACTAAAAGTGATCTAATTGACATCAGGACAATAAAATTAAAATACTACAATTATTAGTATTAAATTTATAAAATCACATTACACTATCACTATAATCAGAATGAGACTGTACACCCAACCCTTCCCCTGCTCCTAAAAAAAAGTATTATTTTCCCCTGAAGATAGATTTAGAAGTCTTTCTATCCCATTTTTCTATTTTTTCTTATTGCACTTTTAGTCATTTCTGTTAGTTCTTTCGTTTTCATTTTTTAGTTTGTATTAGTTCTTAGTATTGCTTTTAAAACTTTTAATAAAAAATATATACACACATACACACTGTATATATATAAAGAAGATATATTTAGAAATCTTTACCTATGGTGAAGATAAGATAAATCTAAGGGGGTTAAATCATATTACCCTGTTGTTTCTTTCCCAAGAGGATCCACCAGAATCTATAGGTCGTTTGCTTTGCTACCATCCAAAAGTGCCTTTCCAAGTAAATGCCTTCTGGTCTCATCTGGAGGATACTGCTTTCCTGATCATTCTCCAGTTCTAATCTAAACCTATAATGTTCAGATTTTTCTTAATATAAAAATCAACAAAGGCTCTTCCAAGTGTTCGCTCAATGACCAACACTTCTTGTCCCTTTCAGACATTAGTTTGTGTCATTATTGGATACTAGCATTTGCATTCATTCATGGCTTCATACCATAAACACAAATAAAAGCTACTTAACCCAAAACCTTCCTTATTCTTTAAAATTATTATTATTATTATTGCAAATGAGATCCCAACTTTGAATAATCCTTAAATTCAGGAAATAATTATGCTTACTTTTGTAATCTTCCCCATTTCATTACAGGGAACTTTCTTATCTTCAAACTCTGAAAAGGCTGATTCAACTTTGATGATAATTTCCTCATGATTATTGCAGATATTGGGAAGTCCATAGGGAAAATAGAAACTTGGAATGCTTATGGACAAAGGAGCATCAACAGTTACTTTATTTGTGGTCAGTAGAGACTGTGGGGTGATTGTTGAATTTGCAGGAGTTAGAGATGATGTCACTGTTTTTTTCTCTTGCTTGTTTTGAACCTAAACATTAATAAATGAAATTACTATTTTTATACAATAAAATGTGAACAAGGAATGTAAGAAAAATTAGCCTTCCCAATGAACAAAACAAAGTTATGTTTTAAAAAAGCTATGTGTATGCAGAACAGTCTTATCTATCAAAAAGGTACAACAGTATTACAACATCTTGAAATGTGGGAAATTCCAGTTATATACAGACAATTCACCATATATGATTAAATACTTTAGCTGTACAGTATATAACTTCTTTTAAATGCCACACTTTATTGTACTATTACATTTTTCTAAGTTCTTAAAGAAGCATCTAATCAAAGCTCTCTAAGAATGAAGACAAGCTTCTAAAGGTTTCAACAATGGAACGAAAGGACAGCCACTGAATCTCACCAACAAATTCATAAATGTATTTATTGAGAAGCCTTATGTCCTTACATCCTGCTCTTTGTATGTTACGCTTTTGCTACCAGGAGTACTCCTTCCTCTTCACAATTCCCTGCTTCGTCTCTCTTTATGGATGAAGTGTTTTGTCTATGTCCTTGTTTCCTTTACTTTCCCACATGAAGGGCAGCGCAGGAGACTAGTTTTCTTTCACACTTATTTTGAAGCATTTTTATACTGTTTATGACCATCCTTCTGGATTTTTTTTTCTTTACTGGATCTTGTCTGGGAACAACTTCAATCTCCTTAGCCGCCTTACTTTTATTAGTCAGCATTTGTTCCCCCACACATTTGAGATATAGCATGAAATGTATACAATAGAAATGCCCAGGACCATTTCCTTTTTTTTTTCCAGCAAACAGAAGTCAATTTATAATCCTGTTCAGCTAACAATATTTATTTATTTTAACATTTTCACCTTCAAGAAGAAAATACCTTTAGTATTCCTCTTATTTACCAACAGGATATTTATGTGCTAAGCTTGGAAGACCTATTTTTAAACCAATGGGTATCTGGTGCAAATAACCTTCTGAAAATAGAAAAGCCTAAGCGAAGAAACAGTTCCAGCCACTGATCTAAAACAGAGATAACAAATAGGAAGAAAAAGTAAAGCACATTCAAACCTGGGCTTGCTGGAATGACTTCAACCTCTTCTTGAACCGAGATGGAAGAACAAAATCACAGCCTTTTGCAAGGAAAGCTAACTCTCCTCGTAAATCAGGGTCCCTTCGCAGAGATCTATCCTTGATCATCATTTCTGTAACTTCCTCAGAAAATTGTTCTTCCCAGCAAAGATGTAAAGTCCTTTTGGGATATCACTTCAACTATTTTCTTGATTTGTTTGTGTGAGAGGGGGTAGGGGTTCAAGAAGTTCTGAGTGAAACATACCTTGTGTTTTTATTGTCAGAAAGAATTGTCTATATCTCATCCCAAGGCCAGAGAACCCTCTTTGTTTGATATTCAAAGAATCCCTGAGCACAAAGACCTCTGGATGCCTCTTACCAATTCTTTATCAAGAAGCATAATCTACACCAGAATCTGTGTCCCTGCTGGCTACATGAAAGTGAGACAATCTGTCCTTGGCTTGTAACAGGGCAGAGGTATTGTGGGAAGGGAGGCATCCACCACTACTACCAGTGGTGCTAAAGTTAGACTTATTGCAGAAGTAGCTAAATATATCACCTTCCAAGGTACTTCTTATTTTATGATGTTCCGTGGTCAGATTTGAGGTGCAAACTTAGCTACCAATTTCAACTGAAATCAAAACCATAATCCATAGGTCAGGCCTATAAAAATTAAGTTGTGAGGTGCCACCATAAAAGCACAGATTTTTCTGATTAGAGTATAATGTAAAATGCTGAAGTCTTTTTTGGTTTTCCCTTTTTATGTGAGAAAAAAATAAGTTTCCTTCTGTCCAAAGGAAATATATTATTATATGGTAATTATCCTGCTATTAAATATTTTCCTTCCATGTTCAGAGATAAGGGCTGCAACACCTTAAAGCAGACCTCTTTCCTAGGATCAGAGCTTTTAAAAAGCATGCTTTCTTAATTAGATCAAGAATGGAGCTACCAAAATAGATACTTGAAATCTAGAGAATGTATTTAATTTCATGCAGGAATGAAAAAGTCCTGATTATGCAAATTGTCATCCTTGATATCCTAAATATAAGTCAAACCTTGATTTAACAGACCTATTGGAGGGGAGGTTAGACATATTTGGGCCTTTGGGGGAAAGTATTAAAAACTGATTTTAGTTCTAATGAGAAACAGACACTTTGGAACGATTATCATTTAAAAATGGCAGAACCCACTCCTTTTTGGAGAAAATTTGGATTGAAAATGGGATAATTACTCTGATAATTATTTAAACCAATCATTATGTAAACATGGTTGGTTTGTCAAATAAATCTTTTTGGGGTTTATTATACTCTTCAGTGGATGTTTTAAAAACAAGGGTGGATATTCTTTTGATGCTAGGGATATAATAGATTTGAATGAACATTAGTGTATATAATGTGGCACATGTTCACTGGTAATTCCTTACTGGTTAAATGTTATTATGGTGAACCAGGTTCTTGGGAGAAAATTAAATTTTAAAGATGTGAGTTGTTAAATAACATTTCTAAAATTTGGGATTTGTCTACAGATGGAAGAACTTTTGATGTATTGTTCCTGGATTGTTATTGAAAAGGTATGTATTCCTGGAAGGATGTTTGTGTACCAGTCTCTAAAGGCTGATTTAATGAATTTTGTCAAATCTTAGCATTTGAAATCACTTCTTTTGGCAGAGATACAAGATCATATAATATGAATACATATGGGTTCAGGTTTAATTTGTTGTTTAAAAATGGAATTGTAATTATTATCATGTATATACTATTACAATTCTGATACTGTAGAAAAGTAGTGAAAAAATTATTGTATTTTTGGAATTTTTCTTTTTTCTTTTTAAATTTTCTTTTTTTCTTTTTAGTTCATATTGTTTAGTTTTTTAAATACATATCTTTCCTTGTAAAATTTAGAATGAGATGTATAAGTTTGTTCTTAATTGCTATTATTTCTATTGTTTAAAAATTGTTTGTTTTTTAAAAGATCTATGGGGTGGTAGCATCCATTATTTTTAAATGCCTCTTAAATTGAAAATTATGTAATTCACAGCAAATCATATCATTCGTGTGAATTGATACAAATGACATCATTTGTATAATGTCATTATGTGAATGATGTAAATCACTGCAAGTAACATAAAAATAGCATAAAACTAACAGCCTTGTCCATATTACTTTGGATGCAACAGGGTTGCCCATTAATTTGGGCAGAATGTGGATCACTAAGTCTGCTAAATGGAGGTCTGTTAAACCAAGGTTTCACCATATTGTATTTGTTAACATAATTTTATTTCAGTTCATATTAATAATAATAATCCCACAACAGCATTTTATAGCAAGAGGACCTCACTAAGATTTGCTTTTAAAACATTTTCTAATCAAGTCAGTTTCAACACAGTGATATGGTGCAATGGTTAAATTGCTGGATTACGACCAGATTAGCACCAGGTTTAGTTAACCCTCAGTCATGGAAGTTGACTAAGGATTAACCCTAAATTAACCCTCAGTCATGGAAATTCACTTTTGACTTTAGCCCAGTCACATTCCCTCAGCTTAATCTACACTAAGGGGCTGCTTCATGGAGGGGAGGAATAAAATATTGGGACCCCCTAACCCACTCCCTTGGAAGCTGCATTGGAGAAAGTGGAAAACTGCATTTTTAAAGATTTCTGATTAAACGGATATACAGTATATCTGCTCTTTGTACTACAAATAATTTTAAATAAACTTTAAAATATATCCAAAAGTGCTCTGAATACTTTGGAAAGGGGATTTATATTGAGTGTATCCAATGCAACTTGCAGTATACATATCAAACTGAGTATTTCAGTTGCAGCAGTGCTGATCATACTTCAAACAGCTGTTCTAATACTACACAACACTGCATAATTGATTTTACTAAGACTATGTCAGAACATAAAAATGAAGATACATTTTTATTTTCTGAGCAACAAGAACTCTAAAATACCACCTTTCAAGAATTTTATTGATTTCATATATTTGTATACTGCTCAAAGTAGTTTATAATAAAAGCAAAAATAACATACATAATACAACAATATATTAAATATAAAACAACATTTAATAAAACACTCATTTAAAAAGGTACGGAAGAAAGAAAAAAACCCCAAAGAAATCATTCTTCCAACATTCACATTAGGAAGGCCTGGGTGAAGAGATGACTTTTCTACAGGCACCTAAAGGTTGTTGAGGTAGGCATCTCACACATTTCAGGGAGGAGAGCATTCCCGAGTACAGGTGCCACCATCAAAAAGGCCTATACATGAGCAACTGCCTGGTGGCATTCACTGGTTCTCAATATACAAAACAGAATCTCCCCTGATGTGCTCAGTGACTGACCAGATCTATAATAGCAAATGTGATCTGAGAGCTATTATAACCTGGTTCCAATTTGTTTAGAGCCTTGTATGTCATAACAAAAACCTTGTTTGGTACTTGATTGACAGCCAGCACAGCTGATTCAACATAGGTGTACTATGTACATGGCCAGGTGCCTTATTTAGCAAACTGGACATACATTCTACACCAGCTGCAGCTTCCAGACTAAGTACCAGCATAGCCTCCCATACAGTACATTATAATAATCTATACTACTAAACTCTCTTGTCTGTTTGATACTTGTAACTTTTAACTGGGCAAAACAGTGCATCATAGGCCAACAATTTTTGAACCAAGGTACCTCAAATGAGCTAACTTACAGAATGTGTCCAAAATCTGAGACCCATGACTCCCATGGAATAGAAATTTGACAAATTTTATAAAACATTTTATGACATAATATAGGGACGCGGTGGCGCTGCGGGTTAAACCGCTGAGCTGCCGATCGGAAGATCGGCGGTTCGAAACCGCACGGCGGGGTGAGCTCCCATTGTTAATCCCAGCTCCTGCTCACCTAGCAGTTCGAAAACATGCAAATGTGAGTAGATCAATAGGTACCGCTTCGGCGGGAAGGTAACGGCGTTCCGAGTCGTCATGCTGGCCACATGACCCGGAAGTGTCTATGACAACGCCGGCTCCAAGGCTTAGAAACAGAGATGAGCACCGCCCCCTAGAGTCGGACACAACTGGACTTTACGTCAAGGGAAACCTTTACCTTTACTATGACATAATACAAAATGTCATAAAGCTTTTCCTGCAGTTACCTCCTGATGTTTGACTGTGCTATACAGTTCAACATTGGTTACTTTCAAGGCAAATACATCTCTGAATGTCTCCCTGAATTTTTAAGAACTTTTCCAGTACATTAGAAGCTCTGCCATTGTTGAAGGCATTGAGGAATCTGGTAAGGAAATATCTCTGAAATGATAACCCAACAGATCACAGGTTGTCTAGTAATAATCTAAACATTAGGCTACCAGTAGTAACAACTGAAGCTAGGTTGTCTTTGTCCAGAAAAGGGTAAGGGCGATGTACAAGCCAAAGCTGGGAATAGGCACTCTTAACCACAGAGATGACCCAATCAATCCCTTCCGCTAACTTGAATAAGCCAAATTGGGAAGGAGTCAAAAGACTATGTGTTAGTCCAAACAACTAAAAACATCTTATCCACATCCTTAGGCCCCTTATCTACATCTTCAGGCCATAAATGAAAAGTTATTCTATATAATTTGACCAGAGTGTATGCCAGATGACTCAGTATACACTATCAAAAATAATGTTCAGGTTGGCATGAATATAAGCACTTCTATTCTCAAAGTGTCTCGCAAATCAGTAGCAGTAGGTTACCTGTGCATTTTATTTTATTTTAATTTATTTATTTAAATTTATTGGCCGCCCAACTCCAGCGGACTCTGGGTGGCTTTCACACATGACAAAATATGTCTATTTTGCCATGTGCACAATAGAAAGTTTGGACTGGTGGCACATTTCCAAACTACTATAAACAGTGAAATATACAATGACACATAAATAATTTTCAATTTTGCAATATTTCTGTAGAAAATTATTTTTGTATGAATTGGCCCAACTGTTAAGCGAAAAAACCCTGCAATCTTACCTTGATAATCTCTGGCATCTGTTGAATTAATGCTGAGACAGGTTTTTTCTGCACTGTGTCTATATAGCTCTGCTTGTCAGCTGTGATGGAAGGAGTGGCTAAAGTTTCCTGAAGAATGTGCATCACTTCCTTCTCTTTTGATAAGCTTCCTTTGCCCAATCGGAATTCTACTAGTTCTTGGGCAAAGTCTTCAATACTCTCCAAAATACGCAATAAAAGGGTTTTGTCATCCTCATCCATTTTATGACCATTGATTTCTACAACTTTTGATAAGGAAGAAGGCACACCTTTGTCTTCAGGAGAACAGTCTTTGCTTTTATTTTCAGTGGTTAAAACACTACTTTTCAAATATCTAGGATCACTCTGCTTAGCAGTAGTTTCTTTCAGAGTAATCTCCATTTTTTGTGAAAAATTCTCCAAATCCAACAAAAGTTTGTCTATCTCTTCTTGATTGTTTTTTGGGGATTCTTCTTTAGAAATCTGAACATTATAATCAAGGGTTTGATCAATGGAATCTGCTGAAATGGAGAGCTGGCCCTGTGATAGAGGCTGTGCAACAATATAAGTTTTAGTAGGTTCTACAGAAGGATTTACCCATTCAGCTCGCTCCTGGCTGCTCTCTGAATTTTCCCATATTGTTCTACTCTTAACACCTGATGCACTTTCCAATACTTTTTTTCCGTCTGATTCTTCCACTATATATAGAGTTTCTGTGGAAAAAATGCAGTCTGATGGATTTAGAAATTGCAACTGAGGTAGTGCACAAGAATCATTTCTAGAATCTACATTGTTCTGCAAAGCATTTGAGGAGATATCTACATTGGGGATTTGGATAAGTTTGGTTGAGAAATTTCTATCAGTGTTATTCTGTATTTTTTTTAAGTCAGAGGTAAAGGACTGCTTTGCCACAGATGATGCAGAAGTTACAACATCTTCATATCTTGGTGGTTGCTCATTGCCAAATATTGGGGAGAAATGAGACTGCTCCAAAGCAGACAAATTGTTAATCAGTTCTACCATGTCACCAGGCTTATTGAGCCCAGGATATCTAAATTCAAAAGGCAACTGTTTAAGGTAAGAAGAAAATCTTGTCATTAAATTCATATAGATTATTTCAGAATTGGCCAAGGAATCATTATTATTTCCGCTATTGACATTACCTGAAGATTTCTTCTTAATGCATTGCTTTATTATATCTGTACACTTCTTCAAGTCCTCTGAGCATTTCAGCAAAATATCTAAGCACATCTTAATATCTCCACTGGAAGAACCATCCAGCTTGTGCTTTTCCAAAATTTGTGTGATAAAACTGCCATCAGAAAAAGTTTCTATAGGCAAAGGAACTATAGAACTTCCATTTCCCTCTACTGAGGTGCTGCTGAACTGCCATTTTTCTTCATGGGAACAATTATTTAATAGGCCATAGGGAGGGGACAAACTTCCATCATTGTTGAAATGTCCGCTAATCAAGTCAAAATCTAGTGACCTTCTACTGAATGGGTCTGACTTAACTTTTCTTCCTTTTCTATAGTTTGCCTGATTTGAAGAATTTCTCAGTTTTTCAAATGAGAATTCTTTTATTTTTCCACTAGCAAGATTTATGGCTTCTTCAGTGATATCTTTAAGACTTCCAGTGCTTTGAACAGAAGACACTTTTTTGAGTTTTGGGTTATTAGGAAGGAGCTGATGATAATCTTCATCCCCAGGCATAGCAAGGGAATTTTCAGGCACTGAAAATCTGTGGATCAAATCTGAATTTCTAAAATTAGGTGTAGAAACTTTAATTAGTTTTGCACAAACACTGTGGTGAGCCACTATGCACATAACTCCTTGTTTGAATACTCGACATGCCCCAGTGCAATAATGCACAACATTTTGAAGCTGATTATCTATGACAACACTGCTATAACAATTCACTGTTGTTATTACTCGTTTGTATGTTGCTGCCATAATGAGAATTTCAATTTGTTGCACTCTGAAATGGGTTAAGAGAGCAATCACTTAACCCCTCTTTAAATCTCGTATTCATACATACATAAGCACTGGGGTGATTCTGTTAAAAATGTAGTAAAATCAATTCATTGTCAAAAATCTGTATTAAAAGATTTCAGAGAGTAATCTATAAAAAATTTAAATGACCAGCGTAATGTATAATTATCTTCTAGATAATAGAAAATATTCCCCACACTAAAAGTGTTGTACTGATGAACAAGTGCTCTCTTCTCTCAATAGTAATGTTAGAAGTAGAAATGAAGGACATTAATCCATTTGATGAAAAAAGAGGAAACAATTTTCTCTTGAATATTTTGTCCAAACTTCCTTTGAATTTCAGATAACACGGAGAAAACGAAGGCATGTAATGTGTTCAAATGATCCACCTCCTTCACTGGTATGGAAGATGCCTGCAATAATAAATGTTGTTAGTAAACAAAATAAGCAATTTCAAATTTGACTTCAGCTACTACACTTACGCAGTTATCATAAAGCAATTCTAAGCATGTTTTCTCGGAAGTAAATTCTATATGTTCAGTGGGATGTACCTTGACAAATGAATTTAGAATGCCTTTTCAATTATATTTAAAATTTCACAAGTAATCACTGTAGCAATCTCCATTTTTTTCTGTCAAAAGTGTGGTTCCATATATTGCAATCTCAAATAACTAATATTTTGTTGAATTCAATAAACCTACAAAACCAATACATCAAATTACTAAAGGGCATTGATGCAATTATTTTTTGCAATTAAATAACAAACAATTATATCTCTCATGAATCCAAACCTCCTGACTGATCACACAATGAAGTTTTGGCAGCTACCAGAAATTCTGACTCTCAGGGGGAAAGAGACAGAAGGTTTGATGACAAAGGAGAGAGGTGCTGAGTCAGATTTCTCCATTGCCTCTCAACTCCTCTTAACTGGACTGTAAGAGATTCATCACCAAAAGAGAGAATCAGAGGTTTGAAACTATAAGGATCTCACTAGCTGCAGCTGAAGAACAGCATTCAGACATGGAGACTGAAGATACAGGAAGCACCCTAACCGTATGAATATGGATTGAGATGTTCACCCTCCCAACCACTTTGATTAAGGAAGGAGGGGTAGTTGCTGGTCCTTGCAGAAACATATATGGGAAGGGGAGGAGAGAATGGAGAGGAGGAGAATGTGGGAATTAGGTTAAGAACCAGGATTCTCAAGGCAGAGATGTTAACAATCAATATTCATCCCAGCATCAAGGCTGAAAAGTACAAGGCAAAAAGTTCAGGAAGGGCAAGAAAAAGAAGTGTGAGAATTAAACTATACTAGATATTAGAAGGGATTGCACTTTCATGTTGCCAATCAACTGATTCAAGTGATTTTATCCCAGTATGCAATAAAGATTCTTAACTAGCCATGCTGTATCATGCGTCTGAGAGTCTTCAGCCAACTTCAGGCCTAAGAACCTCTCTAGCTGTGCTAAGTCGAATGTATATGTACATTGAATTAAAACTCAGTTCTTATTTGGAATTAGTGTGGGGAATATATGATTATGGGATACTGACAGAAATTTGGAATAATGGAGTTTATGAAATAATATCATTCACCAATCTACTTGCTCATTGCACTGACCACTTTAGTAAAAAAAAGGTTTTTATAAGAAGTTGGAAGAAGAACAAATAGTCCTGTAAGTAAGAATATTTATCAGAAAATATGCAAGCTCAGCATTTAGCATTCAATTTGTATCATTTATGGGAGAAATCTATGTTTAAGAAATGCCATTCCTAATCTTCCATGTGCTGTAACTAAATATATGGAAAATAGATTTTAAAAAACAAATCTGTATCCTTTCTAATACAAATTTAATAAGGGTAGAAAGCTACATTAGTTGCTATCTGTTTCCAATCAGACAACTTATGCAAAGGGCCACAGATAATAACTATTAAACAGTGTGGGCTACAAATAAAATAAATAATAGATAAAACAAATTAACCAAATACACTTAAATCAGTTTAAGCACACTGAGTTGAATTAATTTTAGTTCGTTCACTAAATACAGATGTGGAAATTACTCTTGCCGAAGATCCAGATTTTATTTCCCAATCATGGCAACCATTACTACCAACATTTTTAAACACACCTGGCAGCCTCAATGATGTCAAGGGAGAGGAGGAGAGAGGAGATAAATTTCTTGCCACTCCTCACCTTTCTAAGATGGAGGCTAAAAATGCTCTCAGAACCTTTCTGAGCATAAAAAGGCAGGCTGTTCCACTCACTTTATATCCAAAGGTATAGTCCCTTTCTGTCTATAGAGCAACAAAGGGAGCTATCACTCATCATCATCACGTTTATTACAGCCCTAAGGCCAGACACAATAAAACTATACAATAGCAACAATCTTACATTAATACATATATATAAAAACAAAAATATACTACAATCCAAAATTAAGAATAAAAATACTAAAATGAATTGAAATAAAATACTATGTTAAGAAATTCAAAATCTAAGTGATGGTGCGGCATATTGTGCAGATGGTAGCACAAAACTGGGCAACCTGGGAGATATTTTTGGGTCTCTGTCCGAAAGAAGTAGCATTAGATAGAAGTCACTCTCCCTGCCTGGAAATTTCTTCAATAATGGATATATAAGGATCTGTCTAGAATCCTTATATAGGGAACAATATAACAACATATGGCTTAGGGTTTCTATTGAGCCGTCACCACAGGGACATAGTCAAAGGTGCATAGGAGTACCCTTAAAATGTCCAAAAAGGACTGCTGAGGGCAGTGCATCCAGCGTGGCTAAAGTGAAAGCTTTACAGAATTTTTAAATTGTGATAGATGATAGATAAGAAGCTGGAACTAACCCTTCCAGAAGAAAATGACAGATATGGGGTGTAGCACCTTACTTAAATTTGTTTGGAGATCTATATCCCAGATTCATTGTTTCAGGGCAGTTCTAGCATTTTCAAATTCTAATGAGCACAGACCTTCCATAGAGAAACCCAACAATTTAATTTTGTCTAAGGCTTTTTTTAGCCAAGATGACTTAAAATGATCTCTAAATATTAATGGGGCTATCACTCCAGCTTCCTTCTGTACATAGAAAATATAATTGCCTTTTGTCTGCAAATGAAATGGAGAACAATTGCTCCCCAAGTTTTGCTATAGAAAGAGAAAAGTAAGGGGTGGGGCTTGGGGGAGAAGGAAGTATCACATCTGAGGCGCCAGAGGTTTCCCATAGGACTTACACATTTATCTGAGCATATATATAAGACAGCCAGGACAGGAAACAGCTGTCATATAGCTGCCCAGAATATCTGTAATTCTACAATTCTCCTCTCTCTAGAATCTCGGATTACATTTCTAAATGCCATACTGGATTTCATATTTTCATAGAGGACTTTCGAATAAATCATCTAATTTATCTTTTTCCACAGGCTGTACTGACTAATCTAAATAGCACCTTTTTGAAAACTGCACAAAATATAGCGTAGCAGCAGAAAATGCTAAAGATGATCACTGAGGTATGTTTATCTGCTGATAATCTCTGACTCAGTAAAAATGTGGACAAGAGGCTATAAAACACTTCCACTTTAAAACTTCTTTGACAAAAGCCACTACCATAAGGACTTTTGTTGGTAACTGCTTAGAGCAGCCTTTCTCAATCTTTTTACCCTGGAGGAGCCCTTGAAATAATTTTCAGGTTTCAAGGAACCCATGCATAAAAATCACAAAAATACAAAAACTTCACAATATAATTCATTTCTAACCTACACAATCCACATTTTACAACATTTACAACAACAGCAAACTGGCAGGCCAGTAAATGAACTGCAGCATGTAAAAATTCCCACCACTGCAAGCACCATCATTGTGTGGCCTGTGAAGTTCAAAAATTGATGTTTATTTTTTTCAGTCAAGCTCTCTCACAGAACCCTCTTGCAAAAACCTTAGGGTTCTGTGGAACCCCAGTTGAGAAAGGCTGACACAGAGTTTATAAGGAAATATATAATGTGCAGTTATGATTTTAAACAAATGGGGCATCATAATGCATTATGTTCACTTCCCTCCATTGAGCTAAAAATCTGTAGCATCAGAATGACATCTTTTTGTTTACTATTAGCATTCCCACTATTTATTAATTTAAGATAAAAGTTCATACTATTAATTTTAAAAGATTCAAGAATTACAATTATTTGGCAATTAAACACATTATTCCAATAATACAGCAATATTAATCTTAAACCTTAAGAATCTGGTTATGTAGAATTTCTGTTTGTTTCTTTTTACAGATGAAGAACTAAAAGTTCAGAAATAATTTGCCCAAGCATCTAACTAAGTGGAAGGTATACAACTTGAACTTTATTTCCAGGATCCAGATCCAATTTACTATGCCACAAAGATAATGTTTATTCTAACAACCTTTATTTCTGATATCACCTTTATCCAATAGACTTTATACATCTTTTCTATCTCATTTCCCACTGTTCATATATTAGATGCATTCTTACCATCTCTACTAATCTAGTTAAGTAGTAGTTACACACATTTTTGGAAAAGCATCCTTAATGCCATCATGTTTATTTTGAAAGAAAAGCAGCCGATCAGCAGCTGTTGCTGGTAGGGCAAGTTGATTAAACACAAACAATAAATAGTAACATCTCCTGGCTCTGCAATGCCACCAGATACTGAAAAGCAGCAAAGGGAACACTGAGCTCTGCTGTTTGGGTACAGCATGCAAATTTGCAGCTGCTCCTATCTCCCTCTTGTACTTGTTTTCTTGAGACAGAGAGAGACGATTGTGCTCACAGAAGAACCCTCTGCCAGTTCAGTCATTTTCTCTTTCTTCCTGAGCCTGGGATCCCCACCATAGCACCTAAAGGTGCCACCATAGCCATGAAACCATTTTGAGGTTCCTGACAGTTTCTTCTTTCTGTACGTGAAAGGACAAAGTAGCTGCTCTAGCTGTTATGTTATAGCTTTGAAGGACTAGTTAATATGACCCACAAAATCTCTTTTCTCCTGTAAATCTTGCCTTAAATCTTTACTTTAACATCTCAGTAAGTGCTCTCGGGCAATGCCTCCTAAGATCTAGCAAAGGAGCAACTGATGGTGTTTCAATTGCAGCGTGATTCATTGGTTCAAAAACCAAGCTGAGATGACCAGAGATTTCCATCAAAACTGAAGGGAAGTTTGCACAGATTCTCTGTGGCGGTGATCACACATATTAAGCTATGGTTTGCTTATTACTGAATAAACCATAATTGGCTGGTTTATACTAAGTTATAAACAATGAGTTACAAACAACACTAGCTGGGTTCCCATGACATAAGCTACAAATGAGCAAGGTGCACTTTTGGCTTGGAGAACTGTGAGAACACAGTACATTATATATGTGTAAATAATCATATCACAGAAATGCCATCACATTTCAGGGAATTCTGTCAAAGGGAACCGGATAACCACTGGCACCACACTTCTAAAATTCTTGATCCTTGGATAAAAGATCCTTTGCGTGCAGCCCTGCCCAAACAGAATAGGCAACTAGGCATATCAAAATGATTCCTCGCACTTTGTCTTTAAGTAACACCATGGGTTCAGCAAAGTTATCTAGAATAATTCTGGCAGAAGCAGTTGCTACCTCTGCATGATCATTCATTATTGTTTTCTGTGCATGTGGCCGTCCTTATCTCTGTAATCGCTCACCCCCCTCACTCCGCCCCTAACTTCTGTATCCTGAACAGCATCTAGAACTTCTCTATGTCACTCTGGTTCCTTACACAAGGTAATAGCACCCAAGGCCTGGAAACCAAGTGAAGCCCTGCTCCAGCAAAACGATTCCACTGGTTCTCTGACAAGAAGATTTGCATCATTTACAGTATTCAAATCACAGGGACGGTTTATTCAAAACAGCTCAGTAGCGGCATGCAGCAGTACGGGATCATGTTCTTTTTTCGGAGGTCGGCACTCCGCTTTTGCTTACCTTTCTTAAGGTGATCTGCCCATTTCCTAACTTTGGCGACTGCAGTGATTACCTACACAGCATTGTACTGAAATTGCGATTGGCGTCTAAAACGATTACTTAGCTCAGAAATAATCCGGCCGAGAGGCTGCCCAACCTCTTTTCTCTTACCCCTTCTCTGCGAGTTAAAAGTAGCATCGGTTCCTTCCTGACCCTCTACTGTCACCCGTTCAGCTGAGGACATATGTCTCCAGTACTCCGAAGAGCCACTCGAAGTGCTGGAAATCGCCGAAGTGCCTATTTTTTCGTCGCCGGCCGCTCCCTCTTTTCCCTTCCAGCTTTCTCCGCCCGACCGACCGCCCCCCCCCCCGACCCAACGAAAACGCAGCGCAGTTCTGGCCAGATTCGGGACAAGAAAGGAGAATTGGCTCTTTCCGCGCCACTTTCCTCCTCTGCTATTTGGGAGCAACAATTACTCAACAGGGACGCTGGCGCTAGAGATAGCCATGGCAGGAACTTAGCACCTACCCGCCGCCGAGGCGGTTGCGCTCTTCAGCTTCGAACCTCCTCCTTCCTCCACCTCCTGGCTGCGGGAGGCTGTGCCTCTTTTCCCGTCCCTTCCGCACTACGAAAGGGGCGCCCACACAGCGCGCTCCAGTGGCAATGGGGAGGGGAGGAGGCGGTGGCATTTCCCTGCCAAGAGGGCCGAGTCTCATTTTAGCGTGAGTCCCCGCGGCTCCCTCCTGACACTATTTTTCTGTGTCCCGTCAACAGAAGCCGAAGTCTGTTCTTTGCTTGTCCTGCCTGGGAAGGGCCACAGGCAACCCCCTCTGAGGGCCCTGGGATTTAGGAAGGCAATTCTTGTGAAGTTCGGTTTAAGGAGGACTTTAAAACAAAAGACCGACGCCCTTGACATTAGCAGAAATGTTGATCTCATCTTTGGCCTTGCTATGTTGCAGTGGAAAGTTTTAAACGTTCTTGAAAGATTAAAAAACCAGAAAGGAAAAAGAAAATAACTTCTTTATTCTCCACTTGTAAACCACATGATTGTGGCCCATTGAGCCAAGATTATGGAACCCTTAGGTCTGGCATTTCTGAAATGCCAGCTGCAGTTTCCTGTCTGTTGATTCCAAAGCTCCAGGGCTCTTCCCTTACAAAGTGCTTATGTCTCACTCTCTTTGGCTCATAGTAACTCCTACCGCACCCATGTTGTGCATTCATCAGCTTCATCCCCACAGGCTGAAGTTGGCTCCTGGTTCTTTATTCAGCAAGTATGTATGTATGTATGTCCTGTATGTATGTATATATATATAGTTGAGTAAAGAATGTGAATAGTAGTGTGTGCCAAAATAACATTTGGGCTGATTCAAATAATACATCCATGCTGTCCTTTGTGAGATTCCCTTATAGCATGCCAGGCTAGGGCTTGTTTTATCAAAAGTGCTCAAGTAAATTGCTAGGATGAATCCCATTATTCAGAAGGATTGAGGAACAGGCATTTAACCCAAAAAATCTTGGGCCACCTTAAGACCGTGCCACTGGAAGTTTCTTTTAGTAATATATCCGGTCCCAAATTGCTTTTAACAAATTCACATTTATTTTCTAAGTATCTCATTTATGTACCATCTTTCTGTCAAAGCACCCAGGATGGTTTATATTTTATAATCATGTATGTATATCTAATTGACTTTTGCATAACTATAAGTAATAACCACAAAACATTAACTCACTTTTAAGCTCAGGTGTTGCAAAAATGGTTAAGTCAAGATTCAGTGCTGTCATCCTCACCTCTCCCAAGGAGTCATAATAAATAAATATTATTCTGTGTTCCTACTTCTCAAGTGTTGTGTTGAGTTCCTGTTGGGAGTTCTACAACTTTACCATAGTTTCCTTTGAATGTCAGAAGCAAGGGAACAGTATGCCAGAGAAAAAAACTGTCAGGGACTCTTCCATTTCATCCAGTTCACTGCTCTCTATAACTGAGGACTTTTCTCTGCTGCTAAATCAAAGTACTATCGACACATCTTTGAATCTACAGAAAACTACAGTATTGGCATGTCCTCCTCCTGCTTCTATTGCCTCTTTCTGACTGTTCAATAGGCTGTCCTGATTTTGCACGTGGAGCACATGATAAGCAAAGTGATTGGCTGATTCCTCCTGTTTTGCTGTCCTTCATCTTCTGTATCCAGCTCTTTAGGGAAATGAGCAGAATAACAGCAGTTGGGCTGACCAGGGACCTGAGAAGAGATATGTGCTTGCCTCAGCCTGAAATAGCCAGTAAATGCCCCACTGATCCCATCTGCTACAGAAAATTTTGGGTTCAAATTCATACAACAATACAAATAATTTTAAGGACTAATATTTAACTGAAACCAGAACTTTTCTTGTTGGATTAATGGACAGACAATTAGAAAAGAGCCATGAAAGATTATATTTATATATGATCACTGCTGTGAGACTACTATCTCACAAAAATGGAAAGACTCTGAAATACCTACAATGGAGGAATGGTTGGTGAAGATGATGGAACTAGCAGAGATGGCAAAATTAACTTATTTGCTTAGAGAAAGATCAATGACTACATTCATTAGTGACTGGAAACCCCTTATGGACTTTTTGCTGAAAAAAGAAAAAAAATGAACTGATGATTTATGGATTTGTTGATTAGAAAGGATAAATTATGGAAAGAATGAAATTATGATGTAACTTTAGAGAGGATAAAACATACATGCATTTATAATTGCTGTTAAGATCCAAAGCCACTTCTTTATAACTTTTCTGTCTTTTCTTTTTTTCTTTTTCTTCCTTTTCTACTTCTCTCTTTTTCTTTCTTCACTCACTTACTATTTTTCTTTATTCTTCTTACTTTCAACTCAAAATTTGTATTGTTTTTATTCTTTTGAAAACCTCTTTAATAAAAATTATTAAGAAAAGAAAAACACCCACATTAATAAAGAATGTTTACAGTTATTTCGTGAGCCCTTCCAAGAAATCAAGTCATGGAAAATGTATTAATAACACCATGATAGTTCCCCATCCTATAGAAATTCTACTTGTCAGGAGATTATTCTACCTGTACCAGAGGTAGGAAAATAGATATAGTACAGAGCGCTCATGTCAGTATCATGGTATGTGAAAGGCAAGACCTTTTACTTGAAACACCAGCAACTGGGGTGAGGGAGATGGTCCCTGTAGCAGCCTAATATAGCCAGAAGAAAGTAGGCAAATCCCAGGCTACATCCTTGACAAAGTGTCCTAAATTGTGTTCATGACAAAAACTATGTTGAGAGAAGAGGGAAAACACAATTTTAAAACTGGAACAACTAAAGATGATTTGTTCAGCTGTGGGCTTGGGATGAGTTGAAGGCAACATCATGAGGACATATAATATAAAATTGGCTTCTGCGACACATTTATGCTGTAGTTAAGGGGATGTCTATAAGTTTCCCCAACCTCAAAGGGTTTTTAACTAAAGCTTCCATTAAGCAAGTTCAGAGTCCAAGTAGATTCCAGTCATAACTGTGGAGAGGCAGAAAGCTGGAGGAATTCATACGTAGCTTTACTTAACATGCTCTGGAGAATTGGAATGTGAACTCAGGTTGAATTATTTATGTAACACACCCCTACTTCTACAAATATAATATCTCATATATGTCTTTTTGTATATCTCTCATTTAGCATCTGTAAGAATAGAATTTTTTTTATTCCATCATATTTATATAGCAGCCCATCTCACAGAGAGTGACTCCAGGCAGTGTACAACATGCAGTTAAAAAGAAAACCAATAAATACTTATAAAACAATCATCATTAAAAACTATAAAAACTATTAAAAAGCACAGAAAACGAGAGGAGGATTTTTTTTACAGAGCCACATTGTGTCTTTTAGTGTTTAATTGATTGCAGAGGTCACAGCTTGAGAGGAGGCAGTAGACTCAAGGATGTATACTGCTGCACTTCTTTATCTATCTAGTAAGAAATGTAATTGTGGTAAGAAAAGTAATTTCTTACCACTATAGTAAGGTATAGGGTCAGCTTGTTAGAATAACAATTAGAGCCTTGGCAGAACTCACATATTAAAGCTACTGTGTTGCCTTTCAAAGAATATGTCTGCAATGTTTTCATACCTTGAAAGATTCCCCTCTCCCCCTTAGAGTGTCCTTACAGTTATATAGCAATTCTATTGGGATTTCCTATTAATGGACACACATGCTCAAACTGTCTGTGATCAACATTCTGTGTTTTAAATAATTTTTATTAAAGTTTAAAAACAGAAAGATAAAAAATTAATACAGACTAAGAAAACATAAAAAGAAAAAAGAAAAAGTGCAGAGAAAAAGAAAAAAATATATAAAGAAAAAAAGAAAAATATAAATAAAGAAACGACTTCCCCTTTCATCAAGACAAATACAGTTTCAGTAACTTATCATGTTCTCTAACATTTCAACAAAGAATCTCTTCTTCCCATATCTCATCTCTTATCTATAAACAAATTATAAAGCCTCATCATTCAGTCCTAATCAGCAAAAGTCCATTAAGTTACCAGTATAACAACATATATATTGTAAACTTAATCAAATAAATCAGTTTCATATTCCTTTCCTTTAGTTTTAACACAGTAGCTTATCATCTTCTCTAAAAATACAACAAAAAACTCTTCTTCCCATATCTTATCTTTTATCTATTAACAAATCTTAAAAGCCTTGTCATTCACAGCTAATCAAGAAAAATCCCTTAAAAGCTACCAGAAACAACACATTAAGGATCTTTAATCCCTTCCAATAGTGTCCCACAAGTTAATTTCTTACCATTTTCTCTTTATCTCTTCTCAGAAACTCCTTCACAAGTTTGACACATACCAGAAATAACATCTATATTTTAACCTTAATAAAATAAGCCAACTTTGTAATCCTTTCCTTTTAATAACATAGCTTATCACTTTCTCTGAAAATACATCAAAAAATCACTTCTTCCCATATCTTATGTATAAACAAATCTTTAAAGTCTTAATATTCAGCCCTGGTCGAGAAAAACCCATTAAGAGCTACTAGAAAGAACATCATATATATTTTAACCTTGATCAGATAAGCCAACTTTGTATTCCTTCTCTTTACTTTTAAAAATCTTGATGTTTATTCCCTTTAAATAGTGTCCCCAAAGCTGGTTTCTTTTCATTTTCTCTTTCTCTTTTCTCAGGAACTCCTTCATGAGTGTAACACATCTCTTTTGATCAACATTCTACATAAGAGCCAGAATGGGGGTGGTGCATCAATCCTGGTGCTCCTTGATCTCTCAGTACCTTTTGATACGATCAATCCCAGTATCCTTCTGGACCGGCTGTGGGGTTGGGAGTGGGAGGCACTGTGTTGCAGTGGTTTATCCCCTTCCTCAGTGTCCAGTTTCAATCAGTATTGGGGGGGGGCGGTAAGTGGTTGCACCTGTGGCCCCTCATTTGTGGAGTGCCTCAGGGCTTGACACTCTCCCCTCTCCAGTTTAACATCTATATGAAACTGATGGGTGGGGTCATCCATCAGTTAGGGGTTCAGTATCATCAGTAAACTGATGATTGTTGTTGTTCAGTCATTGTGTCCAACCCTTCGTGAGCCCATGGACCACAGCATGGCAGGCCTTCCTGTCCTCCACTGTCTCCCAGAGTTTACTCAAATTCATGTTCATTGCATCGGTGATGCTATCTAACCATTTCATCCTCTGCTGTCCCTTCTCCTTTTGCCTTCAGTCTTTCCCAGCATCAGGGTCTCTTCCAGTAAGTCCTTTCCTCACATTAGATGGCCAAAGTATTTGAGCTTCAGCTTCAGTATCTGTCCTTCCAATGAGCAGTCAGGGTTGATTTCCTGTAGGATTGACTGATTTGACCTCCTTGCAATCCAAGGGACTCTCAAGAATCTTCTCCAGCACCACAGTTTGAAAGCATCAATTCTTCGGTGCTCAGCCTTCCTTATGGTCCAACTCTCATAGCCATACATCACTACTGGGAAAACCATAGCTTTGATGTAAATTGAGTTGTCCCACAGTGCAACTCTGAGGAAGCTGTTTGTTGCCACTCCCACTTCCTCTTTCTCTCTTTCCCCTTCTTCCACCCAGGGAGAAGCAAGCATGCTGCTCTGCTCTCCATTCATCAGGGCCATGTGCTCAGGCCTTGATGAAGGATTCTGCCCCTTTCTTCCACACAGCTCTTGTGTTGGAAGTCCTGGCAAATTCAGCATGCCTCATTAACATGTGAATTAGCATGTAAATTGAGTTGTCCCACAGTGCAACTCTGAGGAAGCTGTTTGTTGCCACTCCCACTCCCTCTTTCTCTCTTTCCCCTTCTTCTACCCAGGGAGAAGCAAGCTCTGCTCTCCATTCATCAGGGCCATGTGCTCGGGCCTTGATGAAGGATTCTGCCCCGTTCTTCCACACAGCTTTTGGCAGCAAAGAGGGCTGAGAGTTTAGGGCAAACTAAGTAATTAGAAAGAACAGAAGAACAAAGGAACTTCATCTTTTCCATCAAGATGGATGCTACAGAAGCAACAATAAAGTCAGTAAGAAATTCTTTTACTTATCTTAACCTAATCTGTCTAAGCATATGATTCTTTATGCTTGGGAGGGCTGAGTGTGTAAGATCAATAACCTGTGTTTCTCTGGCATGCTCAGTGAAGCTATCTAAGATAATTTTCTTTTTCTGTGCCAGCTTCTCAGCTGTGTTATAAGCTCTGCTCCATTTCAGTGGTTCTAGCAGGCCACTAAATTGGCTTCAATACTGACCTTTGTTGACAAGGTAATGTCTCTGTTTTTTAATATGCTGTCTAGGTTTGCCATAGCTTTTGTCCCAAGGAGCTGGTGCCTTTTAATTTCATGGCTGCAGTCACCGTCTGAGGTGATCTTGGAGCCCAAGAAAATAAAATCTGTCACTGCTTCCATTTCTTCCCCTTCTATTTGCCAGAAAGTAATGGGACCAGATGCCATGATCTTAGTTTTTTTAATGCTGAGTTTCAAGCCAGCTTTTGCACTCTCCTTTTCACCCTCATCAAGAGGCTCTTTAGTTCCTCTTCACTTTCTGCCATTAGGGTGGTATTGTCTGCATATCTGAGGTTGTTAATATTTCTTCTGGCAATCTTAATTCCAGTTTGTGATTCATCTAGCCCGGCATCTCTCATGATGTACTCTGCATATAAGTTAAATAAGCAGGGTGACAATATACAGCCTTGTTGTACTCCTTTCCCAATTTTGAACCAATCAGTAGTTCCATGTCCAGTTCTAACTGTTGCTTCTTGGCCCGCATAGAGGATTCTCAGGAGACAGGTAAGGTGGTCCGGTACTCCCATCTCTTTAAGAATTTGCCACAGTTCGTTGTGATCTACACAATCAAAGGCTTTAGCGTAGTCAATGAAGCAGAAGTAGATTTTTTTTGGAACTCTCTTGCTTTCTCCATGATCCAGCGAATGTTGGCAATTTGATCTCTAGTTCTCTGCCTCTTCAAAACCCAGCTTGTACTTCTGGTAGTTCTCGGTTCATATATTGCTGAAGCCTAGCTTGTAGGATTTTGAGAATAACCTTGCTAGCATGTGAAATGAGCACAATTGTGTGGTAGTTTGAACATTCTTTGGCATTGCCCTTCTTTGGAATTGGGATGTAAACTGACCTTTTCCAATCCTGTGGCCACTGTTGAGTTTTCCAGATTTGTTGGCATATTGAGTGCAGCACTTTAACAGCATCATCTTTTAGGATTTTAAATAGCTCAGGTGGAATACTGTCATCTGCACTAGTTTTGTTGTTAGTAATGCTTCCTAAGGCCCACTTGACTTCACTCTCTAGGATGTCCGGCTCAAGGTCAGTAACCACACCAGCATGGTTATCAGGGATATTAAGATCTTTCTTGTATTCTTTTGTGTATTCTTGCCACCTCTTCTTAATCTCTTCTGCTTCTGTTAGGCTCCCTGCCTTTTTTGTCCTTTATCATGCCCATATTTGCACAAAACATTCCCTTGATACCTCCAATTTTCTTGAAGAGATCTCTAGTCTTCCCCATTCTTCTGTTTTCCTCGATTTCTTTGCATTGTTCATTTAAGAAGACCTACTTATTTCTCCTTGCTATTTTCTGGAAATCTGCATTCAGTTGGTTATATCTTTCCCTTTTTCCCTTGCTTTTCACTTTTCTTCTTTCCTCAGCTATTTGTAAAGCCTCATCAGACAGCCACTTTGCTTTCTTGCATTTCTTTTTCTTTGGGATGGTTTTAGTTGCTGCCTCCTATACAATGTTACGAACCTCCATCCATAGTTCTTCAGGCACTCTGTCTACCAGATCTAATCCCTTAAATCTATTCATCACCTCCACCTTATATTCATAAGGGATATGATTTAGGTCATACCTGAACGGTCTAGTGGTTTTCCCTACCTTCTTCAATTTAAGCCTACGTTTTGCAATAAGAAGCTCATGATCTGAGCCACAGTCAGCTCCAGGTCTTGTTTTTGCTGACTGTATAGAGCTTCTCCATCTTTGGCCGCAAAGTACATAATCAATCTGATTTCGGTATTGACCATCTGGTGATGTCCATGTGTAGTCGTCTCGTGTGTTGTTGGAAAAGAGTGTTTGCTATGACCAGCATGTTCTCTTGACAAAACTCTATTAGCCTTTCCCCTGCTTCATTTTGTACTCCATGGCCAAACTTGCCTGTTATTCCGGTTATTTCTTGACTTCCTACTTTAGCATTCCAATCCCCTATGATGAAAAGGATATCTTTTTTTTGGTGTTAGTTCTAGAAGGTGTTGTAAGTCTTCATAGAACCAGTCAACTTCAGCTTCTTCGGCATCAGTGGTTGGGGCATAGACTTGGATTACTGTGATGCTGAATGGTTTGCCTTGGATTCGAACTGAGATCATTCTGTTGTTTTTGAGGTTGTACCCCAGTACTGCTTTTCCCACTCTTTTATTGACTATGAGGGCTACTCCATTTCTTCTAAGAGATTCTTGCCCACAGTAGTAGATATAATGCTCACCTGAATTAAATTCGCCCATACCCATCCATTTTAGTTCGCTGATTCCCAAGATGTCAATATTCAATCTTGCCATCTCATGTGTGACCACATCCAGCTTACCTTGATTCATAGATCTTACTGATCTATTAGTGATGATACCAAGCTTTATATCTCAACCTAAGGCTGCACACATGAAGCTGTTGATGTACTAACTAGTGTCTGGAGGCTGTTCAGGTCTGGATGGGGCAGAACAGACTTTGGTTCAATCCTGCCAAGGCTGGCTGTGGCTGTTTGACCCCCCAGACTGGGGATGCTTCCATTGTTGGTCTTGGATAGGGTAGCACTTCCCCATTCTAGACTGGTGTGCAACTTGGGGGTTCTTCTGGACTCACAGCTACTGCTCAAAGAGCAAGTGTCAGCTATGGCAAAGAGGCCTTTGCATAGATTCATCCTGTTGTGCACTTTTCTGGACCGAGAGGCTTCCAACAGTTAGTCATGTCCTGGTCACCTCACAATTGGATTACTGCAATGTGGTCTATATGGGGGCAACCCTTGAAGACTATCCAGAAGTTACAGCTGGTACAAAATGAGGCAGCTCAAGCAGTAATGGGTGCCCCCCAGTATACTCGTGTGTCACCACTGCTATGTGAGCTGTATTGGTTGCCAGCCAGCTTTCAGGTGCAATTCAAGGTGCTGGCTATTACCTATAAAGCCCTTTATAGCATAGGGCCTGCATACCTGAGAGACAGCCTATCTCCAACTGTTTCTCTCTGCCTGCTACATTCCAGGAGAGTGGGTATACTCTGGGTCTCTTCTATTAAATGTTGTCATCCTATGGAACTGAGGAAATGTGTCTTCTCTGTCATGGCCCCTCTGGAACAGCATCCCCCCAGAGATATGGACAGTGCCCCTGTCCTAGGATTCCAAAAAGCAGTTAAGACCTGGCTTTGCTCTCAGGACTGCGGTTGATGTATTTATGGGGCCCCTGGTTTGATTTGATTTGTTACTGTTTGATTGTTTTGGTCTGAGCTGCTTGCGGGCTTATACGTATGTTTGTAACTGTTTTTATTGTTTTGTATTTGTAAGCTGACCAGAGTCTATGGGGGTGAGAGGCTATAATAAATTAATAATAATACTTGCATAATTTTGTGTTCTTGCTCTTGACTCATTTGGTTACATGAGACCACTGCAGCCTCATAGCTTTGGAAAATAAAATGATTGTTTGAATGTGCTCCATTGGTTGGTGTTTTCTGGGTAAGTTTCCTATCATACATGCCCTGCAAACGATACATCAGTGTATCACCATTTATCACAAGCCAGAATAGCCAGAATAAAGGTAGAATAGAGATCAGCATGTTGCCTTTAAAACTCAGGCACCTGAGTGGCGTGGGGTTGGAAAGAACCTAGTCCCTCAATTTGAGAGAGAAATACTATGCCTTTGCAATGTGGCTCCCCCTCCCCCACAATACAAACTGCAAGTACTTCAGGCAAAGCGAGAAGCATTTATTGAGGGGGGGGGGTCAAGTCTTTATATAGAATTACAAAAATTTGATATTCGTGTTTGATGTGTCATGAAGCAACGAATCGAACAACAGAAGACACTGATTCTAAATAACATTTCACAAGCAGCAAATTCATGGGTTACATCCCTCCCTTTCTCACCTGGGTTTGTATCTTTCTTAACAGTTGCAAATGTATTCAAGGACTTCACAATACACTCTTTTTGTGTAGTTTTTGAAAAGGCTAGTTTTCACACCTCAAAGGAAAAGGCCTTGGTTCAAAGGAAAAATGTGGTTTCCTAAACTTCAAAAGGAGGCATGGATGCCATGCTAAAATGCTAATATCACCTTTATTAAAAAGCTAATAATGAAGCCTAAAATTCCAGGTAACAAGCACAAGGACAGCTATAGGGAGCCACAGAGATGACCTTGGAGAATCTATTCTGAGACAGTTCCAGCAACATAATTCAAAAAATGCGTTGAGCCTGAGAAACAGGGAAAGTGTAAAGAAGAGACTTCTTCCTTCTTGACTCAGTAGGGTATACAGTAAGAGGGAGAAAAGGAAAAATGCAGCCAGGCTTGCAAGATTCTGTTACAATAGCCTATGCCCATAAAGTATAGTTCTAGTCATCTAATGGAGTCTCTTTCCTGATCTGGTTAGGAAAGGCTTGAAAGGCTGACAACAGCACATTTTATGCCAGTGTAGTTTTCTGATTAGGATGGGTAGAGAGCTCTAGAAAGGCCTTAAATCTTAAAGGTTTCTAGCGTAGTGTGTGCAGCAACGACAGCCACTCTGGGCATTCTCTAACTTCTGTTTTAGCAAGCCTTCCACCCTTGTGTCTCATCCCACTACAAAGCTAAACTTTTTTCCTAAATGCTTTTAATATAATTACATATCAGTGATGTGCAATTTTTCTGCCTTCAAGTTAGAAGCGTATGTCCCTAAAACATAATGTCAATAGATGGCGTACCAGTACCAAGCACACGCATTCCATATTTGTTTCTCCCGTTCACTTTGCCAAGGACAGATTCTGACAGGTGGTTTTACCGTTACGCATGCGCATGCCAGCCTCTTTTTTTTCCCTCATTGGCTCAACGCCCAAACATCCGAAAGTCGAGTTGGCGCATCACGTTTCGCGTCTCTTTTCATCCTGATGTTCTGTAAGCAGGTGGGAGTAGATCTACCTACTTCCGGAAATAATCCCTCCCTCCCTTCAACAAGTCCTCGCCACGCATGCGTGTTGCTCGCTGCCGGAGAAGCTGTTTTTTTTCCATTCGCTATTTCAACTGACGGGATGTAGTTCCTTCCTTCCTTCCTTCCATCCACCCGTCCCCCCCACGGCGATGTGGGTGCGCTTGGAGGCGGCGGCGACGGCAGCAGCAGCAGCAGCAGCAGCAGCACAAGTAGTCATCGCAGCAGCAGTCCTGGCACCCGCTCTTGCGTGGGGTTGAACGGCTGGTGCCATTGGCGTGCGTCAAGATGGCGTGTGTGCTGGAGACACCACTCCGCATGAGTATCCTGTCGGTAAGTGCAGGCCCGGCGCAACAACGGCGAGACTAGTACTTCTGGTTCCTGGTGAAGGAAGTCAGCCGCGTTGGGGCTTCCGTTTGGCGGCCTTTTTTCTCTCTTACCTTAGCTGGAGGAAGCAGGCTTGGTCCTCTGTGTCCGGCCGGGCGAGCGAAGGACTACCTTCTTAGATTGTTCATAGCGGGTCCCGCCCTCCTCCAAGCTTGTCCTATTTTTTTCTTGCAGCTACGACAGGAGTAGGACAGCCTTGGCTTCTTCTCACTTCGAGGTGGGCTGGTGAGATTTGGGGATGTCCAAGTGCAGGACTTTATTTTAATTCTCTGAAGGAAATAAAATTGCCAACCCCTGCTGCGTTATTTTCTGCGTTAAGATGTCACGGGGATAAGAGCAGTAGGTCTCATCTTCTATCCATAGATTTTGAGGGAAGTGAATGATTTTTCTATTGCGTTTTCCCCTTTCACTTTCTTGGTTTTATGAACATTTACAACCACAGTTTTTTTTTCTTTTCTATGTAGAAGTTCTGACTATTTTTTTATTATTAGAGTAGGGAAAAAACCGTGTATAAGTAATTGACTTACTAGCCAGCATAAATTTTTAAATGCTTGGTTTGTTTCCTAATAATGTTGAATCTGAACACAATTAGAGTGGCATTCTGCAAAACAGATTCCTATTCCTTTAATAGAAGTCTAGAAAAAGAAGTTTGCAAGTTCCACCTGCTGTAGTTTCCTATTTTACACAGCTGTTAATTGTACAGCATAGGAGTTATTTTTTTGTAGCAGGTTACAATAGAGTCACATTGGGGAAAACTTTTAGTATGGATGTATATATACTAATGTATAGGCACTAAGAAGTATACTCCATTAAGTTCAGATATAAGTACTCACATAAGTTTTGGCTAACCAGTCCATACCTGCATGTGTTAACATTGGATTTCCACTTTCTCTACTGCTGCCAAGTTCATAAAAGAATGCTGCAGCTTTGGGGAAGGAGGTGATTACAGTATGCTGTTGTAACTACTTTAGTATTATTTATGAATGTGGCTGCATCTGTATCAAGAACATTTAAGGAATGTGTTGTTTTCAACATGATTCTGTTGAGATTCTCTGTCATTGTATTGCAAAATCTATTACCTTGGATATGTTCCAAGGGTCTGAAAGGGCTATAGCAAGTATGGAATTCTTGTGTTTATACACTGTTCTTACACCTAACATCTACTGAAGAAAGGAAAAAAAATGTTAGTTTGCACTATGGACAATACTATTTTTGCATGAAACCATAGGGGTTTTTTTTGTATATGCTTGTGTGTGTATAATTTTAGAATTTTTGTTTTTGGTTAAAGATTTGTAGACATGTTTCTAACCATGGAACTACAAGGAAAACTTGATTTAATGAACCGATTTGGAGAAAGGGGTATGTTGTTCTTGATTGTCCATCAATATATATCATCCATGCCAGTGTCATTAAATAACATCATTTGCATCATTTTATGTTTCTGTCTAGCTGTAGAAACAGAATGGTATTATTTTTAAAATTTGATTTATCTTATAGGATATGGATTGGGCAACATCCCTACTGGAAGCTGTTTTAGATACCCAAGCAATAGCATTAAATGCCAAAATGCTAGCTTTATTGATGACTGAAAAAAATATTTCAAATCTGTAATGCCAGCAGTTGAAGAATGTTTAATGTAGTAAATGATGCACTTGACTAATATAGCATAATATCTTCAACAGCTCCCCATCATCACTTTTGGTTCTCAGAGTAGGCATATTTAAAATATGTACAAATGCATTTTTATTTATAGTACAAAGGGGAAGATTTGCAAAAGGATCTGATCTTGTGTTGGAAAAATATTAGGATTAAGTTCTACTGACTGGAAAATTATAAATTAGCAGACTGAATTCTACCAAGACAGAGTGGCTATGGATTTGGAAATGTATTGAGTCTGTTTTTTACTCTGGAGAGGTAACATTTCACCAGATGAGCTGACCCACAACTTGGAGGTCCTCCTGGACTCAGGACTCCTGGTTGAACAGCTGGAGGCTGTGGCCCTGAGGTCCTTTGCACAATTATATCTTGTATGCCAGCTGTGGCCTTTCTAAATCAGGAAGCATTACTTTCAGTCACTCATGCTCATGTCACCTTGGAGCTAGATCATTGTAATGTACTCTGCATGGGGCTATCCTTGATAACCTTCTGAAATCCTAAGCTGGTGCAACATGCAGCAGCCTGGGTAATTATAGGCACACCAAAATTTGCCTATGTCACATCACTATTACGGGAACTGTACCAGCTGCTACATAGCTTCCAGGTGCAATTTGGTTGGTTGTCATCTTTAAAGCCCTTTGCAGATGCCTCTGTGATGGCTTTCTCCAAGCTGAATCTGCCCATCCAATTTGCCGAAGTTGCACCACTGAAGGAATACAATTTTCAGGGACCCTGAGCTTCACTTCTCTCCTGTGGAACAGGACCAACTTACTACATTTTCAAGAGCTGTAAAAACATGGATCACCAGAAAAGCATTTGGGGACAATAAGATGCTCCCCTGAATGGTAATGCATTGGATAATCAGTTACAACTATGTTAATTTTTATTTTTAATCTTCTAAGTGTAATATTGTAAGTGTCTTGGAGTCTCTGGAAATGAAGTGGCATGTGAGTTGTAAATAAAATAAAGGTCAAATTTCCTCAAAAGCAAGTATTGTATTGATTTTCATGTAATATGCAATTCTAAGAAAAATGTTGATCAAGAAAATTCATGTCTTTGTTCAGGTGGACCAGCAGCAAGGCTAGGCATATCTGGCTAATGTCACATGGAAATGGAATATGCACTGTAGAATATTACCTAGAATTCTGGGCAACTCACTCCTGCTACTACTCATAAAAATCAATGTGGATAGGACTGAAATTCTTTGTGTTAAATGGAAGTTTCATAATTATGTGAATGGCATGTAGTACATAATTTGCACAGTGGCCTTGGGATGTGAATGATGTCACTTGCACCTCCCATCCATACGGATGCTCATGGCATTTTGATTAAAAGATAAGAGAGGCAAAGAAGAAAAAACCGTCCCTGTTCACTCTACCAGACATGATTATGTATAATTTGATCATGTACCCCTCAGTCGCATTTTTTCAGGACTTGACTTGTATGCAAGATGTTCTTAGCTGGTTCATTTTGGTGGTCTTCCTGTACACTTTTTCCAGCCCTATTATATCCTTGTTATAATGCATAAACGAGAAGTGTATGCAGTACTCCAGATGCAGATATATGAATTTGTGTAAAGGCATTACAGTGTTGGCTTTTTTATTTTGAATTATTTTCTTGATCATCTCTAGTATGCAATTTGCCTTTTTCTCAGCTGCTGCATACAGAGTTACTGTCATCATTGAGCTGTCCACTTATGATCCCAAGATGATAAGTGTGATTGAGAATCAGGTGGTGTACAAGTTTAATAAATTATTATCTTTTTCTTGTTAGTTATAGACAATATTGTTTTCTTGGAAACAGTGTAGAAGTGGATTGCTGTTGCCTTGTTCTAAAAAGTTTTTTTTTTAATGCCCATTCTAGTATTCTGTGTAGATCTCTCATTTAAATACTGTACTAACCAATGCCCAGCCCAACCAGGCAAATGCTACTACCTGATGTGATGGAAAGCAATACAAAATTATTTTTTAGTATTGATAGTGTTTTGGCATTGTGCCTGATGACTGTATAATGCCTCTTATATTTTGGACAAGTAAAGGTTTATTTCTTACAGTCCTTTGAAGAATACAGTGGCACTGTAATGCTTTTTTCATGCATAGCTAAAATAATCTTGATATTGCTTTGTCTAGAAATAATTGTTAGGACCGGTTCCTGAAAAATATAGTTTGTTCTCCCAAAGCATATTTTAATGTCAAACCAATTTGTCTCAGTATTATAAAACCCATATTTTGCTGAGAAAAACTTCCGCTGTTGGAATATAATTACTTTCTCCCCCTCCATGTCCCTTCCACTTTTAAGCTCGAGAAATTTGGATGCGTGCAAGAGAGAGCAGAGGAAAGGAATGGTTCATTGCCAGCGGAATTCTGTTTGCATACATAGAATCGAATCCCTACACTTGAGATTAAGTACATTTTGAATTGTATAATAACTGAATGGAACTTTCAGTCCTTCCGTTCAAGAATCTACTAGCCATTACTCCCAAAATTCTTCTTTTTAATAGTACTGTATAATTTAGAATGGGTAGATGAATAATTTTACAACTTCTATTCAACTATTGGAGGTTGGAAATCTTTATACAAATCATGCAGAAATCAACTTCTGTCTGTTTTTTCTCTTATTTATTTTGTTATTGTTGATAACCAATTAGAAATTCCTATGTTTATTTTTTTAATTGAAATGCTTATTTTTGCATTATTATTACACTGTATTTTGGTATTTCTCTGATAAGAAATATTTGTCACTTTTCCAACAAACTGAGTTTAGAATAAGTCCTGGCAACATAGAGCAGCACGCTTAACTATTTTTCCTGGCCTTTCCATGAAACGTCTTTACAAGTCTTTCCATATAACTGGGGGATTTTGTTATACCTGGCTAAACAAGGGAAGGCAGATTCACCTTAAATTAAGTACAGTATTTTGAATAAATGGAGTCCCATTTTTATTGAATAATTATTCTAAAATATTTATATGCTTAGGGCTCAGATTTGTTAGGAAATAAATATTACTGCTTCATAGTCTTTTGCATTCTTGCATTTTTAAAAATGTATATTACTGACAGACTACAAATGTCTTTGCTTACAGGAAGTTACAGCAAGTAGTCGCCATTATGTTGACAGATTATTTGATCCTGATCCCCAAAAAGTTCTTCAGGGTGTCATGTAAGTGATACAGACATTTTTGCTATTGTGTCTTTAATTTCCTAGCTTTGTTTGAATCATTTTCATTATTTGCTTTTTATACTTGGGTAACTACACATTTGAGGCATTACTAATGAAATACTCTCAGTTACTATTTTCAGCTAATATGTAATATAGTATAAGTCTTATTTAACTTTTCTATGTGTGGCAGTTTGGTTTGTTTTCTAAATCATGCCTAAATCATGCCTATCATCTTACACATCTGATAGTAATGTATTTTTCCTGCCTGCACAGTATTCACCTTCACATCTGATGAGAATTCCTCAATGTTTTAAAAGATACATATTAAGATACTTTTAATAGACTTTAAAAATTTAAAGTATAAGTAACATAAATCTTAAATTTAAATTTAAAGTTAATCATAAATATAAATTTAAGCATAAATTTTCTCTTATGCCTGAAATATGAGCATCTGATAGACAAATTATTTGAATTCAGGTGTAGTATTAAAACCATAATTTAACATGATTAGAATAAGATTCATTCTTTATCTGTAGTTAATAAGAATATTATTGGAAGCTTCTATTTAACCACAGTACATCATGTGTACATTTTAATGTTATGGTCATGGTAATCGTAACAGTGGTTACATAAAGGAAATCAACCTCAAAAAGTATGGCTTTATTTTTTATAACATTTGTCTTCATTTCCCAACATGGCCTTGCTAATCAGCCCTTACATGCAGTTGCCTTTGACTCCTCTGAATCTTTTGGCACATTGATAATATTTCAAATGCTGTTTTTTTCACTAAGCTGAGATTCTGCACACACTCAGAAACAGTGAGAGAAATTCTTGGTGCAGCCAGGGATATCCACATTTTACTGTTCAGTGAGACACATCCATGTGAATTAAAACTTCAGGAAGAAAGATTGTGTCTGTTCTGGAGAGAAAATTATCTCACTTTGCTCTGGATGTTTATGGTCAGAGAGTGGCCAGAAAGGGCTTTATAGTAGCTTTTAGCAACTGCATTTGTCAGCCCTTTGCCCTATAGATGCTATTTACTGTATATAGTAATTCCATACAGCATTGCTAGACATATTCTTTATATTTATGAGAATTTTAAGTACAAAATATTTGCATTCTTCAGTTTTGGAATATCTTTCTGAATATCAGTTCTGTTTTTGAGACCATTTATTTTGATAGAACCATTATTGATAACAGTGCGCAAAATAATTATTGTACTCTTGTGTAATGTTTTAAAGATGAAACCTATATGTTTCATTTAAAGAGGTATTTCATTTAAAGATGCCCAAAATGTTGTCTAACTTACAAAGCTATACTCTAGTACTAGGAACCCACAGTTAGGTTTTATGGAATCCTTTTCTTTTTTGGTATATGTAATACAAGTGGATAATGTTGTATAAAAGTGTGGATAGTATAATGTTTAAATATATCCCCTTATTTAATATTTCCAGTGTTTGAAAAATGCATTCAGTTACTTTTGTTCTTGATTGAGATTTTTCTGGAATTAGTTCTTCTCTTAACCATCATATTCTTATGTACTGATGATTTTGGCTTCTATCAATATCTAGTATTGTGAAACTTTTTCTTATTTAATATTTGATAGTTTAGCTGGTAGTTGGAAATAATGCAACATCAGACAACATAAATTCTAATTACATTCATTCCTGTATGGTCATGGAAGGTAAAGGTAAAGGTAACAGTTTCCCTTGACATTAAGTCCAGTCGTGTCCGACTCTAGGGGGTGGTGCTCATCTCCGTTTCAAAGCCGAAGAGCTGGCATTTGTCCGTAGACGTTTCCGTGGTCATGTGGCCGGCATGACTAAATGGAACGCTGTTACCTGCCTGCCGAAGTGGTACCTATTAATCTCCTCACATTTGCATGTTTTCAAACTGCTAGGTTGGCAGGAGCTGGGACTAGCAACGGGAGCTCACCCCGTCACGCAGATTCGAACCGCCGACCTTCCGATCGGCAAGCTCAGCAGCTCAGCGGTTTAACCCGCAGCGCCACCACGTCTCCCATGGTCATGGAACAGGGCATATATTTAACAGGATGGGAAACAGGACATATAATTCGAAATACACACCTATTTCAGGACACGTATATTAACAGGAAATAGGACATATATTTTGAAATTACCTGATCATAATGAAGTAAACTTCACAATTCAAAACTTAATTCAGATATTAACTTTTAAAATAAAAGTTATATATTTAATAATATATAATTACATAATTTGCAAATGAAAATAGTAGTTCTATGTTTTTATGTTTTTATTATGTTTTTATGTTTTATAGTGTAAACTGCTGGGGCTCTTCTTTGCAGTCTATTGGCATATAAACACAAATAAAAGAAATAAAAGAACCAAACCTTTAAAAATGATGATTGTACAACAGATTAATTTTGTAATTTTCTAGTACCATTAAACTTCTGTAACTTGCCATTCTCAACATAAAAATTGGTAGCTTTTCAATGTCTTTATTATACTGTATAGTTGAGTCTCTAATTAAGCCTCGATTATTTTTGTTCAATTGATTATGTAAATAATGTGTTAGCCACTCTGCATTCAGCCCTAAGGGTGCATCTTAATATGTCACTTTTATGCTAGTCACCTCTGAATTGATATGAAGGATAGCTATTGATTTTAATTGTGCTTCTCTTTGTAATGTAGTATTTAAAAAGTTAGACTGGGACCAGAGAAACTCCGTTTCTGCTCAACATTAAGCTCACTGGCTCATTAGGATACTTCAAGCCAATCACTGGATAACTTGGGCCAATCACTGTCTCTCAGCGTAACCTACCATGAAGGTGGTTGTGAGAATAAAATTAGGGGAAAACCAATGTGTGGTTTCAAGGGGAAAAGCAGGGTATAATATATATATATATATTTTAAAGTAAACCAACGATCAGTACATTGGATATATGTAACTGTACAGAATAGGATTGTAGTGCCTTCTGTTATTCTGTGCTTTTTAAATGCATGTAGTATAGTAGTGCAACTCCCATGACTGCTTCTCTAGGAAACAATATGATGCATGAAAAACCAAATGCTGACAAGTCTTTTACTTTCCACCAAGGATTCATAAAAGTACTACATATGTAGGCAGTCTCTAAAGAGTTGACACTGAATTGATGGCATGATAAAAAGGTGTCATGTGGAAACTCAATACAAGTGCCCTTTGTTATATTAGTTAACTTTTGTTCCAGCTTAAAAATGCAGGGAAAAAAATGAGTACGATACCTATGGTCATCCACTGTCGTCTTTTTCTTTCTTGAACGGTCATCTGTGCAGAAGTTCTTGCTTCTCCTTTTCTCTCAATTGCAGTGATCTTGCGGAGTCAGCACTGTTGGAAAGCTTCACATGGCTTTCTTGTACCAGCTGGCTTTCTTTGAAGCAACTTGCTTGACAAGTGATGGAGGGAGTTGCCTTAGTTGCTCATGCCAGCTTCCCTACTCTCTGTGGTACTTTCACAATCTCAATGGAGGGGCCTCTTATTTGTGATACTAGTGCTGCTTGCACACTGCTCCTTCCAAAGAGATTGTGAAAGAGCCAAAGTAAAGAAGCCAGTATGAGACATGAGATAGAAGTGGAGGGACTCCCTCTTTCAGCAACTGAGCAAGTCACTTTGAAAGAGAAGCCCAGTTGCTGCATGGGGTGCCACATGATCTTTGTGACCAGGCTGACCTAACAAGGTCCACTGTTACTGAGTGATAAGGAGTTACAAATATCCATAAACTGTGCTGATGGCCTAACCCTAACATTTAAAAAATGTGCTCTCTGCATTTCTAAATGATGATGGCTATGTGACATCATGTTGTTGTTGACTCTTAGTGACCACATAGATAGATTTTATCCATGATGATCTGTCCCTAACCTGGTCTTTCAGGTCTTCCAATGGCGCACTCATCACCACTGTAAATGAATCTGTCCACCTTGCTGCTGGTCATCCTCTTCTTCTCTTTTCTTCCACCTTTCCCAGCATTAGTGCCTTCTCCAGAGAGCTAGGTCTTCACATAATGTGTCCAAAATAGGATAATTTGAGCCTGGTCATTTGTGCCTCAAGTGAGAACTCTGTGTTGATTTGTTTGATGATCCATTTGTTCGTTTTCTTGGCTGTCCACAGTATTCTCAGAAGTCGTCTTCAACACCAGAGCTCAAAAGTGTCAGTACTCTTCCTATCTTGCTTCTTTAGTCCAACTTTAATTTCCATAGAGTGTCACAGGGAGTACCACTGTATGCACAGTCTGTCCAACACCAAAATTCAAAAGCATCAATACTTTTCCTATCATGATTCTTCAAAGTCCAAAGTTTCCTTTCCAGCTTCCCTTAATATATATTCAGCATATAGATTGAATAAACAAGGGGAGAGTATAGAGCCTTGTTGCACACATTTGCCAACCTAGAGCTAGTCTGTTTTGCCAGGTTCTGCTGTACTGTGGCTTTCTGATCTTTATATAAGTTTCTCATGAGGAGAATGAAATGTTTTTTGGATTCCCATTTTTCTAAGCATATTGCACATGATTGACACAATCAAATGTCTTTATATGATCAATAATAGTTCAATACCTTGAATTGTTTCCCATAGCACAAAATCATTTACTTAAAAAGATTCTTTCTGATAGATTTTGGAACAATAGCTATTTTTCTGATGTCTAATCATAGCTGCAGAAAACATAACTCGTAATAAATTTCAACTCTTTAATGGCAATTAGACAAGTACTTTCTGAAGCATTGTGGAACATAGGAGGTATAATATTACTGAATGGTCACAGGAAGCTTTTTGGAATTGTTTCCAAAATTGCTTTGGCATACAGAGACTTTATTTAATTCCACAATTGGAATTATGCTTGCAAAAGACTGTTGCTGCATTTCCCAAGCTTAAAATATTGACTTGGGATGATGGGAATCATGTGGAGCATGTAAGATGTATTCTTGCACTCCTCACCTCAGAGAAAAAGCAAAACTCTGAAGAAGGTGACATAAGTACAGAACATTTAAAAGCATTGTGAAACCTCTTTGTGTTTACCACTTGCATTTGCAGTTTTGGCTGTAAAATATTGTGCAGTATGTGTATGTTGTGAAGAAAGATACATCCTTATAGAAACTAAGTTCTAGCAAAACTTTTTATAAAAAAGTAATACAAACAATATTCAAAGCTGGTGAAATGCAGCTGTTTGTCTATAAAGTGGTGTTGATAAGGCTCTTGACTGATTGTACTGTGGATTTGTGAATCTTTAATATAAGTTCACCAGTTCTAGCTACAACAGCTGCTAGGAAGTTTATTTATACATATACTATTATATGAAGTTGTGGTAGAAGTTAAAGATCACTAAACAGATAATTTTAGAAAACGAATTATAGCCTGTAGCAACAGGTATGATACCTGATCCTTCAGAGCTGATTAAAACTTAGGTACAAATTTCAGAATGTTGCGATTGGCTAATTGAGCTGTCGAATCCATAGATTAGAATGAAGATGTAGTATGTGTAATAAAGGTTTGAAGCTAGCAATTTTAATATACCAGCTCTTTTTGACACTATTCTAAGACCCAATCCAATTTATGTTTGAATGTAGTATTTTTCATTTGTTTATATTTTAATGACAATTATAGGTTGGTATTGTAAGTAGTCTAAAATGTCATAATATAATATATAAAATATTTTAAAGCACTATATTAGATGTTTTATGATCACACACATATACAAATACATATTTCTGTGGTTTGTTTTTATTTCTGAATTGTGTTTGTTACCAGAACTCTTAAAATAATCAAGGTGGGTAGCAGGAGGTGCAATTTGTACATGATAGTTATATAGGCCATGTATGTATTTGAAGTCTTCAGTGTTAGGAACATCCTCTTAATTAAAATATTCTAGACTTTTTATATGAGTAGTATGTTTTAGGTGTGAATTAGTTTACTTTGCAGTATTTAGGTAAAACTTTATCATGACAAAGTTATATTCTCAAGAAAATGCTGAATGTAGAAAAACTATCTCAGATTCTCAGCCTTTTCTTTCTTAAATCCTACCAATCAAATAACCTGGATCTCACCTTTTCCATATCAATCATTTATGCATCATTGTGAAGGATAAAAAATGGAAATATTTCATAATCCGTTTTTTTTACATTTTTGTAAAAATAAACAAGGATTGTTAATGATTTCGTCCCCCACTTTTTTCCCCTGGGCCTTCACATCTCTGTCTCATGGAAGTACAGAGGAAGAGGATAGTTGGGTAGCTAAAGCTGAGAGCTATATATCAGTTCCACAGAAATACTAGGTTTAAAAGGTTTATTCAAGCTAACCTGTCAATTTTTGTAGAGAATAAGGAAGATAACCTTGACAGAGAGATGCAAGCAAAGGGGCTGAAGCATTTTTTAAAATCCAGAACAAGGTAACATTTGGAAGCAGCTCAGGCAGATGACTCCCTAATTCACTGAACTATGAGGAAGCGGAGGAGGAGGAGGAATAGCACAGACTTGCAAGATTCTGTTACTATGGACAATAAAAGTAGTTTTACCCTTCCTGTACAGTTGATTTCCTGGTCTGGTCCACCTAGTGGGGCTGACAGTTCAAAGCCAGGAAATTTGTACCAGCTGTAAGAGGGTTCAGGCTACAGTAATGGTTTAATTCAGGTGAATGTCAGTATATCCAAGAAAACAGTTCAGTTACAAGTTCCAAACATGGGTTGTAAGGCTGGCTGAAATCAACATTGTTTCCAGCTACTGTCTTGGCTTCTGTAAAAGCACTCAGCAGCTCCCCCTTCCTAGGCTCTGCTGGCACTCATCCTGGTTCCAATTATGTAAGAAGTTATTTCTACCAGGGAATCATGTGTTCCACCATCCACATACCTCCCATTAGAGCAAACACCAAGATGTGCAAAAATTCCAAACTAAAACTTTCTAGAGGAGATAAGCATGGAATATTGACTCCCTGGAGGAGGAAACAGAAAGCTGTGAGGGAGAAAAAATGGAACAAAGCATAATGAGAGAAAGTATGGTTAAGGGGGCTCAACTTGTTCTCATTTATTTTATGTAGAGATTCTTACCCAAAATACTTGTTTTTAAACTTAATTTTCTCTTCTTTTGGACATGTGTATAATTTGTTGCTTTTGAAATTTTCCAGATGTCTAGATACATCAGATGAATCCCCTAAGGTTTCTCTTCTCATTTTGCATGATGTTTAATATAGTCTACAAATATTAATTTGACAGTTGTGTCCTGGTTTTTTAAAATATTCATTACCATGAGCAGTTACTTTGAGTACTGGAGATCATAAAATATTTCAACCTAATTTTTCAACTTTTATTTTTCTGTATTGAAAAAACCCCTGCATATTAAATGCCTTTATCTTAAAGAAGAAGAAGAATGGTAGGTAGTGGTATAAATCCACATTGCCTATTAATTACAGTAGGACTCTGAGGAGGTTGCATAATGTTAGTGCTCAGGGATTAGTTTGGAAGTGGCTATAAGATATTACCGTATACTAGAAGTGGCATCACCATGAATATCAGAGCAGGAGAACTTACCTATAATTTTGTACAGAGAAGAATTCTGTAACTACAGTGCATAACCTACATCTTCATATTCATTTAGCCATGGATAATGAGTAGAGGTTGCCTTACAAATGAGTCAAATAATCACTGCTTTTTTTGGCCAATTTCTGATTTGTTTGTTCCTTCTACTGGTATCCAGAACTGCAAACAACCTATAAGCACTAAGAACTTGTTTTGCTAGTATGAAGTTTTGTTCATTGAATAGGATGTTAGGGGTCTTTTTTGTGGAGGCTGTAATTGGGATGTTTCAGCGGGGTACCTTTTCCTGTATGGGTGTTTCAGTGGATGTTGCTTATATGTGTTTTTTCTGAGTATCACTCTGTTTTTGAAATTATATTCTGTTGTTCTTTATGTTGGAAGATATGTAAATTGAAATTAATAACTTAGATTCCATTCCTAACTTGTACTCCCAAAGGAGCTGAACTTTAAAAAAAGGCTATCCAGCATAAGAATGAGGAATTCAGCTAGGGATGGAGAGGGGAGCAAGTGAAAACACTTTGAGAATGTGGTTCATTTTTACCTGTTTTTGCTTCGCACTTTTGTGAATTGATGGAAAATTTAGGAAGGGCATCAAAGCAATTGAGTGTAGCTAAACAAATTTGGAATGGGTCTGCTCATGGTTTCTTTAGAATTGCATGCAAATTAATATTGGGGTTCCAATCAAAGCGAATATTTGTAGCTCAGGGTTGGACTGTGGAGTACTTGGTGCTCTCTGAGCCTTGTTGTTTTCTTGCAGACATTTCATTGCCAGACTAGGCAACATCTTCAGTGCAAAGAGGGAGTGGGCCTTGCTCTCAGTTTATATACGGTGGCTTGCCCTGCTTGTGTTGGTAGGGGTGTTGTTCTCTCCTTGAGAGTTCTTTGACTGGGCTGTTGCTTGCTGCTTGGTTGATTGCCTAATAGTTCCTTGATTAGGATGTATTGTGCTGTTTGATGGTTCATCTGGTGTTAATCCTAGTGTTGATTTTTGCATATCTGGGTGTTGATTGCTGGCAAGGGAGTGTACTGGTCTTTTGGCTTTTCTATTGTCTCTTTTGAACGGTATGTAAATGTTGTTTACCTCTATGTGTCTGTTGATGGCTGCTTGGTCTGAGTCCAGGCTTCCAGGAATTCTCTGGCGTTTTTGCATTTGGCTTAGTTTAGGATGCTCACCGTTTCCCAGTTGAAACTATGGTTGAGTCTGTCCATGTGTTGTGAGATTAAGGAGTTCTCATCGTGTCTTCTGACTTCTAGTTGGTGTTTGTGGATGCGCTCTGCTAGTCTTCTGCCTGTCTGTCCTACATAGTGGCTGTTACAGTCTTGGCATTGTATGTCCTGTTTTTTCTTCTTGGGCTGTTGGGTCTTTTGGGTTGCCTAATATGTTTTGAAGAGTTTTAGTTGGTTTATGTGCTACGGTGATGCCATGTGGCTGTAACAGTCTGTTGGTGGTTTCTGAGATGTTTCTGATGTATGGCAGTGTTATCCTTTTCATAGTTTCCATTGGTTGGGTTGTAGTGGGTTGGGTGGTGAGGCACTTTTTGATAAAGTTGAGTGGGTATCCATTTTGCTGGAAGATGCTGTACAGGTGATCTTTTTCTTTTTTCTGGTGTTCTGGGTTGCTGCAGTGTGTAAGTGCTCGTCTGAATAATGTTCTTACACAGCTTCTCTTGTGGGAGGTTGGATTGTTACTTTGGTAGTGGAGCACTTGGTTGGTGTGGGTAGCTTTCCTGTAGACTTGTGTTTCTAACTTACCATCATTTCCTCTACTGATGAGACTGTCCAGGAATGGTAGTGAGTTGTTGTTTTCTTCCTCCCTTGTGAATTTTATTCCATTAAAGATGTTATTGGTTTTGTGGGTTTCTTCCAGTTGTTTCTTTTGTATTATGACAAAAGTGTTATCTACATACCGGATCCATACTTTGGGTTGTATGTGTGGGAGTGCTATCCTTTCCAGATGCTGCATTATGATCTCTGCTATAAGTCCTGAAATTGGTGATCCCATGGGTGTTCCTTTGATCTGTTGGTATATTTTTCCATCAAACTGAAAGTAGGTTGTAAGGCAGAGGTTGATGAGGTCCAACCCAGGATAATGGACCTCATCAACCTCTGCCTTACAACCTACTTTCAGTTTGATGGAGAAATATACCAACAGATCAAAGGAACATCCATGCCTAAGGTGGGGCTAGAACTCTCAAGTCTCCTGATTTCTAGCCTGTTGCCTTAACCACTAGACCAAACTGGCTCTCAATTAATTAAAGAATTAAGCCAGAATTCTGGTGTTTTTTTTACATTGTTTTTATTGCTTCAAATCTATTAACAAAAGGAGAGGGGGGAGCCCAAATATAAAATTTCAAAGAAAATACAAAGAAGCAAAAACAAATGTCAGTAACAAAACAGAAAATGAATATTGATAATAAGAGTAAAATTTATCAGATTTTCTATTTTTTATAAAAGGCCATTACATATGCAGAAAGTGAATGCATGTCTTTCATCTAGGGTTTTAAATCATGGCATTAGAATCTTTCCATTGGAGTAAAACAGTCTTGTTAGCTGCAGCTACCACATGATTCATCCCAATTTCTTTATAATTTGATAGGTTCCAAATTTTTGGAATATAATTTAACATCATATTCATGTGTTTGATATTAATTGAACGTTTCCTTAAAGCTTTAGAGCATTGATTTCTTAAATCAGATTATTATTAGTCATTTAAAGTTGCCTGAAAGATCTGCATATCAATTTTAGTACAACTTTTCAGTTGTAGAAAAATCTGGATTTATGAACTTCCAAAACTTTTTCTAAGAATAAAAATTTAGGTGTTTCAGATGCTGCCAATACAACAGGCCTAAATTGTAAAATCAAAAGATGTTTACATTGGATGTAATGCCACATGACAGTTTTAGGCAAGCCTTTCTTTTTAGCCTCGTATTAAAATGCAGCCATTGTAAACTAGGAATACTGGCCATATTGGGATTCTCATCTTTTTTTTTTCATTTTTTACTTCCAACTCAATCCTCATTTGACAATTTGATATTGCTGTCTGAAATATATGCCAGATGGCTTTATAATGAATGATCAAGTGAATATCTCTGCTGTTTGAATGGCTGGTGTTAGAGAAATGTCAGAGATTTATACTGTTATTAATAACTATGGGGGTGTTATTTTTTCCTGATTAGTGCTTAGATGTAGCAACTAAATGGTGCTACATTCTGCAAAACTGAGCTAGAAGTATCTCAGCATAATTTACTAGGGTTTTTCTCTTTCTGGATTTACAGAGATATGAAAAATGCTGTAATTGGAAACAACAAACAAAAAGCCAACTTGATTGTTTTGGGAGCAGTTCCAAGGTATGTCCTCTGCTACTCTCATTTTCACTGATTCACAGCAGTCTCATTAAGCCATTAAGGGCACTTAATTTCCTGACTGTCGTTGACTATATTTGTTTTCTGTATAGCTGAGATTAATATATCTGATTCCTTGCTATAAATTGCTTGTGTGGATACATCTGTGCTGCAAAATTTGGAAAGAATGTCTTTTTCAAAATTATGAAAATAATTGCTCAAAAGTCACTGGTTCATAAAGCCTCTAAAAGAAATATCTAAACCTGTTTTTTCTCTCTCTCACTTGCATTAAGATTGCATATAAGAATTTGAGAGAAAAACACTTTATTAAAAAAAATAAGCAATTTACTCTTCCTTTTGATACGTTTCATTTTAAATTGTAAAATTAAAGAACTTCCAGGCCTTCTAATTACTAATCTTCTATAGTAAATTTCTGCAATTTGTTTGCTGTTACCATGTTGTTCATAGTAAAAATAAACTATCAAGTTGTTTTATTTTCTCTAGAACCCTGTTAAAGAACAACGTATTGGAATAACTGTATTTCAGGCTACCTAGCCTGTGAGTAGATAGATCCAGATTTGTGGATCTACACTATTTTTTTAATAGAGACCTACCAGGTAGATCTAGCTGAAAAGTAGTGACTTAGAACCGCATCCACTGAAGAACAGAATCTTAAGAATAGGATGCCTCTGAGCATATGCCCAGCCCAGAAATTACTGTACATATTCCTAGGAGCTTTTGCCATAAAGGTGTTTGAAAATCAATAACCTTGTGATCATTAACAAGAGATAGATATTCTCCCACACTATAATTTATTTTATTTATATCCTGTCTTTCTATAGATAAAAGCATTTCCAATTCCACTGTGCAATGCCTTCACCCCATTGTTCCTTATCATCTTAATTTTTTGATAGAAGCAGCGTTTAGTTCCCTTTGTTAAAACAATGGGCTTATGAAACATTTGTTGATCTATTGGAAATCACTTTAAAATCAACTAGTAGATCTTGATTCCCTTCTCCCTCCATTTCTATTACAGTAATGTGTAGGTTTTTTTGCTTCCATTTGTACCATTATGATTTGTGCTTGCTTTTATCAGTAGAATCAAAATGTCAGCATTAATAATGATGACTAAAATAGGTAACAGACCTGGTTTGCTCATAATGTGCTCTTCAGCTATTACTTCTAACATTCATAGTACTTGAAGGCAAAGCAACACTATTTTGAGATTTAAGCATGTATGCCAGGAAAGACAATTCATGGACTAGATGCAGCTGTTGAGCCACTTTTTGTCCACCATCTAGTGCTTTCTCTGATCATGCCACAGACAGTGCTATTTTCTTCTGATTTTGGGGAAGAAATAACATAATTATTTGAGCCTTAAAATAGGTTTAAGACATTAAAAAAACTTATATCAATTGCCTCTTAAACTGTGAAAACTTTAAAAAAATGGTCCTGTTCATTTGCATTTGTTTAAAATCAAGACATCTGCTTTGTCAGATTTTAACATTTTGATAAGCAGAGTAGTGATGTTGCCACCTACCTGAATTCTCCATTCTTTTCCTTAGTCATTCCTAGACACGATGATACATTTGCACAGTATCTTCAAACCAGGGCCACCTTGAGTACTTGATAGGATAGAAGGGTGAGACATAAGTCTCCTAAATAAATAAAACCTTCTATTAGTCAAATTAGTGTAACTTTGTGTGATACAAATGTAACACTAACCATTCCAAACATTGAAAAAATTGGTGGGAATTGAAGTATGAAAGCAAAGGATATCAAGCAAACCTGAGGAATACATCCACTGGTTTGACCATATTAAGCAATCAGATAATGTTAATCTGCACTGAGAAATGGTAACATTCACTCTTAATCTTAATGTAAAAATTCTAAAGTTCTTCAGTGTTTCTTGGACTGGAGAAAGACAGGTTCTTTTTCCTGTTTGACCATAGAACTCACTGGGTAGCTTTAGGTCAATGAAGATAAAATTAAGGCTATGTACAAACTATGTTGTACATAGTTCGGCTCACTCCAACTCAAGGCAGACTATAAATGCAGTTAATAAATAAGAAATCAGTATTCAGCCACCAGTAGGGTAGCTATGTAATGTTTATTTAGTATCAAGTTACAATTGGCAAAAAACTTGTTTTAGGCACTGAAAGTGAAAATGGATACAGAGGAAATGCTGTTTATTACAAACCAGAATATATAATCTCCCCCCGTATTTGAAAAAATAGGGAAGCAGTAGTGCTGGACTTGAAGCTGAGCAACAGTTTTGTTACAATAGTAAAGCATAAGGAATTGCTTTTGACTCAGACAGTGGTTATATAGAAATATAACTTGTAAATACCCAAGAATGTGTTATTGATGTTTGTTTGTTTGTTTATATATATATATATACACACACACACACATATATATATATCCCGCCTTTATTATTTTAGTGTCGCGTCACGCGACCAGTCCTTCGCCCTTCGGTCTATGGGATTCCCTGGGGGGGAATGAGCCAACGATTCCCTCGCAAGGGTGAGGTCGAAAAAACAACGGTAGGCACAGGATTCTTTTGTGGTGGGTGAGTGACGCTACATCTCAGGAGGTTGCTGGTACTGCCTCCTGGTGCCACGCCCCCACCTCCTTTTATTCAGCAGTTCTATCAGGGCGGGGGAGTGAGTACAAAGAGAATAGGGAAATACAAGTCATGCCCTGAGGCTACGTGAGAGACATGCAATCTAGCTGTGCAGTAATGGAGTCAGGTACGTCACAATTCCACCTTTTTTATTTAATTTTGTTCCTCCCCCAGAGGGTCTGAGTCGGGGAGCCAGGGACTCTTCAGTCCAAGGAGACCCATCCCAGCGTCCTCTCTCGGGGGGTAGTGTGACCGGGGGTCCTTTTCCACTTCTGATTCACTATCGGAGGACCATTCCAAGAGTGGTGTTTTCTCCATACCTACAGCAGTGACCAGGTGTTGAACAGCAAGCTTTGTCTCGGATACCTCTGAGTCCAATGTATGAAGTCTCTGCTTTAAGAAGCGGAGAACGCGACCCAGCACACAGGGGCCTATGGTGCATACGAGAATCAATAACAGGAGGGGCCCCAACAGAGCGGACAACAGTGTGGTTAGCCATGGAGAAATGCTAAACATATTTTGATACCATGACATGGATTGTTGGCGCTCCAATTCCCTTGTTTTTAAACGGGAATTGAGCTCTTTCATAGAGTCCAATACTACTCCTGAGTTGTCGGCATAAAAACAGCAGTCTTCCTTTAGAGCAACACACAGTCCCCCTTGTTTGAGGAACAGAAGGTCGAGACCCCTACGATTTTGCAAAACCACTTCGGATAGAGAGGTAAGGGAATCTTGTAGCGCCACAATAGATTGTTCGATGGCGCGAAGGTCAGTGTCAATGATAACGCTAAGGTGACGCAGGTTCTGATCATTGACAACAAGGGCTGACACACCAGTGGCGGCTCCGGCCGCACCTAAGCCCAGTAGGACTGATAAAGTTACAGCAGTCACTACTTCGCGCTTAGCCTTGAGGGGATAATGAGGGGGCTCTAAAATGGAGAGAAGTTCGTCGGGGGAATAGATAGAAATCTTGGGGAGTAGGAGCACCTGAATACAAAAGGCGTTAGTTTGTAACAAGGTATCACCATATACACATGCGGTGAGGCCAGAAGAACATGCCCAAACAGAGTTGTTCCCAGGGATAAAGTATTGCCCTGTCAATCGGGCAGAGATATTACCAGAGGTAGTGTAGAGTACACCGTAGCCACCATGGCCGGTGTGACCGTTGATGTTCAAGCGATTCTTTGGAAGATAGAGGGCACAGTGATCATGAGAAGAATTAAGGCAATATTGAATATAGTTAGCAGGAACACGGCCAAGGCAGCAGCCCTGCCCTATTATAGAGGTGATAGTCAACGTGGTGTTTTGCCAGCGGCAGGAGGCGGCTGAGGTAGAGTTTCGGATAGGGTCAGGAGAACCGACTGCTTCATAGAATGGTGGAGAGGAAGACAAACAAAGCCAACATCGAGATGTGTTAGAAGCGGTGTGAACAAGGGAAAAGGAGGAGTTAAGAAGAGAGACAAGGGGGTTTTTTTGTTTGGTGAGGGGTTTAAGAAAGGTGGAGTGAATGTCGTCGGCATTGGGCCCAACAGGTGGGGACTGAGGGAGAGTGACCTGTCGTTGAATGTAGAACATGTTGCCATAATGAAACCCGGGCCATCTGGCATACATACGACCTCCCCATTTTACACCTGAGTCCCAGGCATTCCCCTGAGCTTTTCCTGCAGCAGTGAATTGTACAATAACCGGATTACATCTATTCCAACCCCCCTGTCCTGCCGCATTCTTTTTGGTTGCGGTGCACCTAATGTCCTTTCTCAACCGAGTGAGGGTGATGTAATCAGTCTTATATGGAGGGGTCCAGTAGATGTAGCCAGTGGAAACGCAGGACCAAGATTTGCAAAAGTAATCTGCTATGCCTCCGCAGTCGTGCACGTGATCAGGGCTGGTGTCATGTCCTGGGCACACATACAGGGGATATCTTTTAACGGTGGAGTGGCTGGGCTCTGGGAAGCCGTCCAGCCTCCTGTAGGCTGTCACTCCTAAAAGCATTTCTGAAAAGTCAAAATACAGGTTAGGGAAACAAGATATAATTGGGCTATAACAAAAGGAGGTATTCAGGATCTGTCCCAAGGCATCGCGGATTGTCCAGGTGATATTGTAAGGGCGATGCGATCCCTGGGCGTCAAATGCCAGTAGGCGTCGTCCCTGCCAACGGGCGGGCTCAGGAAGGGAGAGTAAAAATAAGGTGAGCGTAAGGCGAGATGAGGTGGCGAACCCCTTAATTAATTTTGTTATTTCACAGTGATATTGTCCTAGATCGGTCAACTGTACGTTGGTGATAGCAAGGGTAGTTTGGCGAAAGTGATAAGTGATGGAGTAGGAATCGCCATCTTGGAGAAGAGTGTTGTTGCGAAACCAGCGCCAGAAGGTGCCTTTTCTTTTGATGGGAGAGCGTTGAAGACATTCCATGGCGTTGGATGCTGAGCTGCGGCCAATGGTGGCAGGGTAGCGTAAACGATGGGTTCGAATGAGAGAGGTTGTTTTAGGGTTCGTTGTGAGGGGAGCAGAGATGGAAGAGAGATAACAGAGAAGGAGGGTCAAGAAGGTGCTTGTCAGGAGACTGCCCATGATATGGCCGGATGCAGCGAGCAGGAACCCAGAGCACTCGATCAGGAAGTTGCACAGCAGCGTAGCCTTTTCCCCAGGTGACGAGTTGCGCAGGGCCTTTCCACTCAGGGCTGGGCAGTTGCCTAAAATAAACAAGGGGACGGGAAGAGGGAACTACTGGCTTGGAAAAGTGTCGAGATGCAGCCGTAGCAGGGGGGGTACCGGTAAGATTAAGGAAATTCAAGGTAAACAAGGTGAGATTAAGGATATTTTGTAACATCGGGAGGCTTGGGGGGCCTAAGGCCTTTTTCCCCGTTTGCCGATCAAGGGCATTCTTTAGGGTCTGGTTAGCCCTTTCCACAATAGCCTGACCTTGGCTGTTGAATGGTATACCGAATCTGTGAGTAATGGACCACTTACGGCAAAACTCAGCAAAGGGAGTGCTGACGTAAGCGGGGCCATTGTCAGTTTTCAAAGTTTTGGGACATCCCGATGTGACGAAAGTGCGAATACAATGATTGATTACGTTTTTCGTGGCTTCTCCTCTTTGCAAAGTTGCCAGGATGAATCCCGAATAGGTATCCACAGATACATGGATATACTTCCAAGGTGCAAAAGAGGGATAATGAGTGACATCCATCTGCCATGTGTCACAAGCATGGACACCCCTGGGATTAACTCCCTCAGGGATGCACTTTGCCTGCAAACTGCAGGTTGGACATTGTTGAAGAATGGCGGTAGCTTCTTGATATGTAATGCCAAATTGGCGCACCAAGGCTTTTTTATTTTGATGGAAATAAGCATGGCTGTCCCCTGCTGAAAGCGGCGGAGGAAGAGGGGAAGAGGCCATAATTTTGCAAGCCTCATCTGCCATGTGGTTGCCTTCGGACAGGAAACCGGGTAGCTGTTGGTGGCTTCTAATATGCGCTACAAACAAAGGGGATGTTCTGTCCTTCAGGAGAGTTTGAAGCTGCAAAAAAAGCGTCATGAGAGAGGGGGGGGTAACGGGAAATATATGCATCAAACATGGCCACAGCCATTTGAGTGACATACATACTATCTAATATAACATTCAAAGGCTGTTCTGGGAAAAGGGACAAGGCTAGCAAAAAGGCGGCTAACTCAGCCTGTTGGGCAGATGCTTGTGGGCCTGTTAGGCGTTTATGCCATTTGCAATTATTTTGCCATGTACAAGCCCCTATGGTTTTGGAGCCGTCTGTAAAAACAGTGAGGGCTTCCTTGAGTGGCTGCTGAACGAACGGCGAGGTTAGTGTGAAGGGTACTGTTCGCAACAGTTGCAATCGAGGATCAGGGGGAAGATGGCATGACACCTGGCCACACCAGTCCTCCAAGGCATCCTGCAGTGCAGTGGAGTTTTGTAGGAGGGGTTCCCATTGAGTAACCTTAAGGGGAATGTACAGGGTGGAAACATCCAGTCCCATTAGGGCTCTAATCCTCTTCCGGCCTTTCTCAACAAGAGAGGCCATTTGTGCTGCTCTGGTGATGATGGATGTCTTAGGTGTGTGTGGCAAGTGTAGCCATTCTAAAATATGTAGATGTTTGTTATCAGACGTTTGGACGATGATGGCAGTTAATAATTGATGTGTTGAAAGAATGGCAAGAGAGGGTGGTTTGTCAGTGAGCGCACAGTCCACCCATTGGGTCGTAAGGACGGCATTGACCTGTTGTAGGGCATGCAATTGTTGTTCTGTAAGGTATACCTTGTCAGCTGGGTTTGTCAAACCCACTAACGCTTGGAATAAAGGTGATAACATGGGTGTAGTTAAAGCAAGGTATGCGCGGGCCCAGTTAATGACCCCCAGACATTGTTGTAATTGGACCAAGGTGGTCGGCTGGGGAAGCGTGAGCATAGGTAGAAGTGGGGCAGCTGTGGAGGCTAAAACTTTGTGGCCTAGATATTGCATTGGATAACGAGACTGGACCTTTTCTGGTGCAACGTGCAACCCTGCCGTTGCTAGGGTGGCTAAAAGAATAGGAAAAGTTTTTTGAACTGTCCCTTTCGGGCCCTCAGCAGCGACTAAAATGTCATCCATATAATGATACACAAGAAAATGCGGAAATTGGGATCTATAGGGTTGCAATGCTTTATCGACAAAAAATTGGCACATTGTGGGTGAGTTCAACATGCCTTGTGGGAGGACCTTCCACTGGTACCGAGCAGTAGGCTTTGAATTGTTAAGTTCCGGTACCGTAAATGCGAAAATAATTCTGTCCTTTTGTGCCAAAGGTATGGAAAAAAAACAATCCTTGAGGTCTATTACAATAAGGTCGTGTCCTTCCGGAATCAAGTTGGGGTTGGGAAGTCCACACTGCAAAGGTCCCATGGGCTGAAGGATGGTGTTGATAGCCCTAAGATCCTGTAGGAGGCGCCATTTGCCAGACTTCTTTTTGATGACAAATACCGGAGTATTGTATGGGCTGGTGGAGGTTTCGATATGGCCTTCAATTAACTGCTGTTGGACCAAGATATGTAAGGCGTCCAGCTTCTCTTTGGTGAGTGGCCATTGATCAACCCATACCGGCACAGAGGTTTTGAGAGAGAGAGAGAGAGACCCTGAAGGGTCCTGTAAAGCCATTAGGGAAGTTGAATAAAAGCGTGGAACTGTGAAAGCAAGTCACGGCCCCATAGGTTACAGTGCAAAGGCAAGATATAAGGCTTTAGATACGCTGTAATATGAGAATGAGCAGTCACAGCAGAAAGCCAATGAGAGCTGACCTTAGCGGCCTGTGCTCCGCCTACTCCTTGCACCGAGGAGGCTTCAGCGATAGGCCAGGAGGAGGGCCATTCAGCGGAACGAATGACAGAGACGTCGGCGCCGGTGTCAATCAAGCCTTCGAAAGAGCGACCATTTAGTGTGACAAGGAGGGTGGGTTTAGAGGTTTGGACTGGTTGCTGCAAGGCAAACAATGATGGCATATCAGGAGAAGGGAGAAGTATGAGCGTGGCGACAATTGTTCCTTTATTTAGGGAAAAGCACCTATCTCCCACTCCTGCCAGAGCAATTTGTGTCAAATCTGATGAATCATACAAATAGGGAGCAGCAACCATTCCCTCAAGCGTAAGCGAGGAGTTGGGAATAAGCAAAGCAGGGGTAAGAGGAGGAAGGGGTTTATGCAGCGTGACAACAAGAGGAAGGGAAAGGACAGCCCCCGGATCGTCATACAAAAGATCCTCTGCCAACTCCACAGGGAAGCTGGTGATGGGTAATTCAGCCTTTGGGGCGGGGTTAGCTGACAACCCCCGATCTAGTTTTCCGAAGGCTGGTGAGGGGAGGAGTTATTGCGACATTGCGAGGCCCAATGAAAGCCTTTGCGGCACCTGGGACAAGGAGTTTTAGGTTTGGAGGGGGGGGGCGGCCCCCTTTGAGTGGAAGGGGGAGCCCCACCTCCCCCGGGTGCACGGCATTGATTCTTAAAGTGGCCCGGCTTCCCACAATTGAAGCAATTTCCATGACGAGTGATTGCGAGGGCTTCCGGGGAATGGAGCTGAGGGGAGGGGTTAGTAGAAGGCAGCGAGGTGGTAATGGCGGCAGCGAGAGCGCTCACTTTGTGAGAGGTGGTACCAACGATTCTGCAGAGTTGCAGGAAGTCTGCAAGCTTTACACCCGGTTGATTGACTGCGGGTTGCAGAATGGTCTGGCAGTCATGATTAGCGTTAGAGAAAGCAAGTTTCATTAGCAGCTCATGTTTAGCCGTGGCATTATCAATTTGTCGGTCTAAAGCAATCTGAAGGCGACTTATGAAGGAAGCATATGGTTCATTTGGTTCTTGCATTATTTTCAAAAACGTTTGGGTGGATTGAGAGTCGGAATCATCCACTCTTTTGAGAGCATTCATGGCGCACATGTGAATAATAGCAAAACAACGACGGGGGGAGTTCTGTTGCTGGACTAAGGTTGCGAATTGTCCCTTTCCTAATAATTGATTTGCGGTCACCCCTGCGGGAAGACCTCTTCTAATTTCTACTTCCACCCCTTTGTCGTATTCAGATTGCCACACAACGTATTGCGCCGGGGTCATAAGCATAGAAAAAAGCATTTTCCAATCATACAATAACATAACAGTGTTAGCAGTAACTAAAGAGTCTAAAACTCCCCTAGTAAAAGGAGAGTGCAAGCCGTAGGTGGTTACAGCATCTTTGATTTGTTTCAAAACCTTAAGTTCAATATTGTTATACAAATTTCCTCCCGCCGCCCCTAGGCCGATGGTCATGGGAAAGGCAGAGGGACTCTCCATTTCCAATGAGAGGGGGGAGGAGAGGAGTTCAGTGATGGCGCCTCCTAGGGGGTGGTGTTGAGGGGATCCGGGGGTTGGAGCTGAAGGGGGAGGAGGAACGGCTGGGTATGGAGGGGGTGGTGTTGAGGCAGCATCGAGATGGGCGGCAAGAGGGGGTGGGGTTTTTGGGCCGGGAGGAGAAGGGCAAGTTTCCGGGGAAGACGGGGGAGGGTAAAGAGTGTTGATGGCCGCCATAACAGCCTTCCAGGCAGTCAGAATAGGCACGGGTGCTCGTGGGGTATCATGAAAATATTTTCCTATCCTTTCCCAAGTGGATGCTTTGAGCGACCCCTCTGAAGGATAGACAGGGCAGTGTCTGTCCATGTACAGTAGGAGTTGAGTCACCGATTTTTTTGAAATGGGAAAGATGGTCGTACCGTTAGCCTTTTGACAAGAGTTAGCCTTCTTCACTAAATCATAAAGTTCGTCCCTATGAACTGACGAAACTTTGGAGAGTGGGGAGCCCATTACTTACGATTGCAGAGCCTTTGCCAGGTGCGTAGTAACGAGAGTGAAGGCAGTGCACCTCTAGACAGAGATCACACCGTGAGACCGAAGGGATCCCGGACGAGCCCCCAGTTGTCGCGTCACGCGACCAGTCCTTCGCCCTTCGGTCTATGGGATTCCCTGGGGGGGAATGAGCCAACGATTCCCTCGCAAGGGTGAGGTCGAAAAAACAACGGTAGGCACAGGATTCTTTTGTGGTGGGTGAGTGACGCTACATCTCAGGAGGTTGCTGGTACTGCCTCCTGGTGCCACGCCCCCACCTCCTTTTATTCAGCAGTTCTATCAGGGCGGGGGAGTGAGTACAAAGAGAATAGGGAAATACAAGTCATGCCCTGAGGCTACGTGAGAGACATGCAATCTAGCTGTGCAGTAATGGAGTCAGGTACGTCACATTTTAGTAGTCAAATATATTGGTAACATTTTGTTAAAGCGCAACATAGTTCTTTTGATAAACAATATGGGAAGAGGTTAATGATGAGAATATTTTTTCCCAAATATGCTTGCTTTATTTACTTGTTTTGCTCTCATAAGGAAGAGATTGAAATCACATAACAGTTAAATTATATGGATAAATGAGCTGTGATGATAATGAACCAATTGTAGACAAAAATGTGCTCAAAATTTAGCTATCCTTGTTAGGTAAGTCACATTTATTACCAAGGCTCTCCTGCCATGTAACTGCAATTATATGCATATTTACCAAGGAGTAAAATAATCAAACTCAGTAGGATTTTCATCTGTATAGACTTGAATTGGATTGCACTTTCATATTTTACCAGGCTTATTATACCTGGTACAAGCCTCCAAAACAATAATAAGATTAACAACTAAAAGCAATAGTATAACAACATAGACAGAAAAATGATATAACTTCCTAAGTCCCAAGGAGCTACCATAGCTCATATAGTCAGTCATTCTTCAAGAGAAACAAAAACAATCTCTAAGATCCCTGATACCATGCTTCAACTTAACCTGCACCCCTCCCTAATTCCTGTATTTAATGTTGAAAAAAGGAGAAGAAAGGATCCTGTCATTTGTGCTGAATATTGGAAGTCCACCTCAACTGAAGAGGATTCTTTATCTCTCCCCCCAATACCTTTTTCCCTGCTCTTGCATAAATCTTAACCTGGTATTCATTTGTTTGTTCATTCATTCATTTATTCATATAATTTATATAGGACCCATCTCAAATACATGTGTCTGGGCAGCCCACAGCAATTAAATATATATATATATAAAAAAAACAAGAATCATATAAAAATAATACAAAAAACTATACAACAACACAGTCAGTAGTCAAGGTATAACAAGAACCACCAACAACAATCAGCATAACCATTGTACAGGTTCAACCACACACCCAAGCCCAATGGCACAAACCAAGTCTTTTTAAGGCCTTACAAAAAGCCAGTAGAGTCAGGGCCAATCTGATCTCTGGGGGGATGATATTCCAAACGATGGATGCCATGACAGAAAAGGCTGAAAATATATCTACTTTCCTGTGAAGAATATCAAAAGAAATAAGCTGGACCAGTTGTCAGTTATAATAACCAAAAGTTGAAATATCCAACTTTTCCTGACACCACCAGGAATGTGCTTCCTTCCTGTTGTTGAAGAAGAACAAGGAGGGTGAAGAATCTCTGCTTGATAGTATGGGAAGGTGGAAGGCTTAGCTGCTTTTTCTCCTCTGTAACAAGCCTCCATGCTTGGTGGAGAGGAGAGAAATTTAGCCACTATAAGTGGAGAAGGGAGGGCAAAGTAGGCAAAGCAGATGTTACTGGTAGGAATAACTACCTCAAGAAGTTTGGTATTTCTCCCTGAGCCTTAAACACACATACAGATTTTTTTGCTGGGAGGTTCTGTTCTCTCCAGCAGCCAAAGGTGAAATGGCCATGGAGGCATAAAGTCTTGCAACTGGATGGGAGAGGAGGTCCTACAGCAGGCTAATTGGAGTTCTGCATGTCACCAAACTCCCTCAGGTTTCCATTCCACCCAAATTGGAATATTTTCATAGAAAATTGCATTGCATTTTCCAATGGAAAGCACCACTTTTCTGTTAGATAATACTGATCCAACCTCAGCACGTGTCAGCTGCAGGCTTGCACCAAGATCTTGTCCTTGACAAATTCTAAGTTAGCCTTCTAGGTGTGAGGCAAGGAGAGTATGAGGATAAGTCCTGAGCTGTGCTAGCTTGACTCTGTTCACACTGCAGGAAGCTAAGTGCGTGCTGCAGAGTTAAGTTGTGAATATAATAATAATAATAAATAAATAACCTATAGAGGTGTGTTAATAAGCCTCTCTTCATTTATTAGACACAAATGCCAGTAGTAGATAGGAGAGCAAAACATTAAGATGATAATTATCTTTTGTTAAAAAGCTTGCCAAATTGTAATGTAATTGAAGAGGAGAAACAGGATTTAAAGGAAGCAGAATTCATAAGCAAACACTTAATACCTAAAATCTGTTCACTTAATGGCCTACAGCATGTATAATTCCAAAAAGGATGGCTAAAGTATAGGATTTTTTCCTTTCAGCTGTACACAGTATTTTCTTTCCTTCATTTTGCTAGAAACTTAATGGCAAGTAAGAGTAGGTTTTGCTTAGTTTTTGCATCTTTTATCCAATATGAAATAGTGATTGAGGGCATGTCCCTGAGGAGTTTAATAAAATGGTCTCAAACATGTGAATTCCTGATTACTCTTAAAAGCTCTGCCTTTTTATCAGATTATCCCTTTTCAGCTGAAAAGATCTAGAAAAATAAGAGACATAAAAATGATATGGGTCAAATTCAGTGAATGGGTTACTATTTGGTCATCTTTAGTGCAATTTGTCTCCGTTGCAATTGGTTAATACCTTCCTTGGGCTGCCAAGTACTTTGAATAATTAGCAGGTAGATGAAATTCTATGACATGGGTATTATTTTGGACACCTATCCCTAGATGTTTAAGTTAAGTAGTGAAAACATTTTGAGGGTTAGAGTACTTCCGGTTCAGTATAAAATAATTGGAAATAAGTAGTAGTATTGTTTGGTTCTTCCAATGATTCCAGAGTGGATAATGTGACACTCCAACCATAGTGCTTTATGTAAACAAGACTGTGCTTGATGTACATGAGAGGCTATGATTAGAGTGATAAATGGAATATTTATTTCATTAAGCCTATCCTCTTAAGCATGTTCTTTTTTAGCATTCAGAGTTGTTTGAGCCTGTGGCCAGTACCTAAATTCATGTGTAGGGAAAAATATTGTCACAGACATCCTTTAATTTTAGCTATTGGGAAAAATATAGCTTAATTCACCTATTATGATGTTTCTGTCTTGTCAATATGTTTATGCAGCTCTGCTGCATATAATGGGCAGGAATTGCTGGCATGCTTAATTTTTTTTCTTAAAGAAGGGTAGCCTTTTTTTTCAACAACTATTTCTTATTCTTGTGTTTGGAAAAGTGACAGTTTTATCAACCTGAGCCAAAAAGACAATGCTGTATTAACTCACCTTAGACAGTTTTGCTTTATTTGTAGTTTCAGATTTTATGTCTTGGAGTCTGTCAATCATACAAGATAATAAACTTGATGGACCGAAGTTAAGAGGAGTACTTTTGGACTCTTATCCTTGTCCAAACTATCAGTGCGCTCAACATTATGCCATTTTCTTGGCTGCATTCTTCTGGTAGTGTAGCTTTGTGAAGCCAGCCCAGCTGTCCCAAGGCATCCCACCCACACTGCGTGAAGCCACTATAGCAAACTCCAGCCTCCCCAGCCCGCATTCATTCACCCAGCTGCCTCCTCTCCCAGTTCTCTGCATCGACCTTTTGCCTTTTCCACCAAGCTACCATGAGCAAAGCAGAAGTGCCTTGCTGCCTTTGCTGACTCTTTTTTGGATCCAGTTTCTCCTGCAAACGTTTCCTCCATGTGGCTCCCTTTGGAATGCTGTACTTGGAAGCTTATGCTCTCTTCTCAGAGGCCTGGAGGAAACATTCGCCAGAGGAGCTGGGTCTGAAAAGGAGCGGCGGCTGGGCAAAAAAGGCGAAAGATCAGTGTGGGAAACTGGGATAGGAGACAGCTGAGTGAACAAATGCGGACTGGGGAGGTTGCAGCTTGCTATGATGGCTTGGCACAACTGGGTGGCTTGGCGTGGTGCATATTGGTCTGGTTTTGCGCAGCTGGGTGGCTTCATGAGCCACAGCATGGCTGGGCGGCGTCGCTTGGCTAGGCTGGGGCAACTTGGGACACGCTGGGCTGGCTTTGCGCAGTGCGGCTGGGGAGGCTGGAGCTGGCTGGGGTGGTTGAAGTTTCTGTGGCATCTGCTTGCCGCCCCAAAAGAAATGCGGGGGGAATAGGTGGGTGGGGGGAGTTGAAAGCAGTGTTTGGGGCTGGGAGGAACCAAGCCCGGAATGGCTTGGATTGGGGTGGGTGCTGGGGCTAATGCCCAGTAAAGTTCACTTAATGATGGCAAGGGGAATTGCCAAGATTGCCATTGCTAAGCAATGCCATCTCATTTTACAACTGCATTGCTTAGCAATGGAAATTCCGGGCTCAATTGCTGTCATTAAATGAGGACTACCTGTATTATGGCATAAACTTTCATGAACTAGAGCAGGGATAGGGAGATGATAAATCCCTGAGTGATTTGCAGGCTATCTGCAGATGTTTCTTAGCAACAGTAAAACGGTTATCATTCCAAATTTGGCTTTTAAGAATCCTTAATCTGTTATAACTCTGATGTAGATTTATAATTGTATATGCAGGTTATCCCCAATGTATGGCTGATGAGTTCCAGTATGGGTTTGACTTTGCTACTTTAGCCATGTAATTCTATGTTATGCCATCTCCTTATTGTATATATTTATATTTATATATATAAATATACATATACATATACATATAAGTATGTTTATATTTCTTGGGCAGACATATAATTGAATCACAATCACAAGAAGATTGAACCAAGCAGAAAACAAAAGAATACATGAATACATTTCTGAAGTAGAATACAAAAGGAGCTCAACAAGATTAAGAAGTTTCCTCCTTCAGTAGCAAAGGTGCTCATGGGTGCTTGTGGCATTGCTGTAGTCAGGAAAAGGTCAAACCAGGTTCAGGCAAAAGAAAAACATGAAGGAAAACAAGCGTTTTTAGGAAAAGAGAAAAAGAGAGCATTTATTTTAAAATTTCTATGTACTTCCTCCACTCATCTAGCTCCAGCAAGTGGTGGGAGTGGTAGAATCTGTTTCTGGAAGAAAAAAAAAGCCAGTTGCAGGATGTAAAGGACATCTCTCTGTCTCCTACATCTAACTTGGATCCTGTCCTTGAAACAGTCATGGAATAAGCTGCTTGTACTTGTCTGTCGCTAAAAGTGCAGACATCTCTTGGAATTCAGGAATTCTTGGTTATAGATGATTGTGTAGGACTATGCATGACCCTCTTTTTTGCTTACTGAAGAAGTCAGGTAGGTCCTCTTCCATGTTCTCTGTAATTATCCTATGGCAAGTAAGAGTGCAGTGTAATAGCTTTCAATCTTGTACAGTACAGGTAGTCCTTGACTTACGACCACAATTGGGACTGGAACTTCCATTGCTAAGTGAGATGGTTGTTAAATGAGTCACACCTGATTTTACAACCTTTTTGCCATGGTCATTAAGCAAATCACCATGTCATTAAGTGAATCTGGCTTCCCTCATTGATTTGGCTTGTCAGAAGCCAGCTGGGAAGGTTGCAAATGGTGATCGCGTGACTCCGGAATGCAGCAGCCATTGTACGTGCGAACTGATTGCCAAGCACCTGAATTTTGATCATGTGACCCAGAGCTTTCCAAACTTTTCGTGTTGGTGACACACTTTTTAGACATGCATCATTTTGTGACACAGTAATTCAGTTTTACTAGCAAACCGGAGGTTAAACTAACCCCTAATAAGAGATACAGACACATGCAAAAATTTGTATGCACTCCACTCCCGCAGTGATAAAGTGAGAGACCAATCCCGCGTTGCACAATCCCACGTTGCTCTGTATTTCAGTGCCTTTTATCTCCTGCATTTTCGCGCCGTTGGCAGTTAGAAGCCAATTGGGCGTCCCGTTTTTTTGGCTCTCCTTCCTGCTTGTCGACCTCTCGCACTGATTGGCGGCGGTGACAACTCACGGCCCTGACCAATCAGCTGCTTTTCTTCTTCCTAGCGCGGGAAGATGCGGCCGCGTCACTGGAAGTCACACAGAATCAGCTGTTTTGACCCGATTACGCATACTGCGCATGTGCAGTACCTGTATGATCCCTTGACCGCGCAACATGCCTACACACTGCAGCCAACACACTAACGTGTCGCGACACACAGTTTGGAAAGCTCTGATGTGACCTCATGGACGCTGCAGTGGTTGTAAGTGCGAGGACCAATTGCAAGTAACTTTTTTCAGCTCCATTGTAACTTCAAATGGTCACTAAACGAATGGCTGTAAGTCAGGACTACCTGTAAAACAATGATGTTAGTAAACTGATATACATAGAATTAGCCTTTGGTGTAAAACCTATTAATAAGCAACTACTATGTTGGTTTGTTTAATGCTCAAAAATACTAGAGTCAAACATAAAATCCTACAAGATTCCAAAGAGAGAGGTGGCTTCTCCCTTCCGAATTTTAAATTCTATCATAAAAGTATTTTTTTACTTTTTACCAGCTCACACTTACAACCAGTTGCAGCATTTCATAGTCCCATGATTGCTATTTGTGACCTTCCCTGACAGCTTCCTGCAAGCAAAGTCAATGGGGAAGCTGGCAGGGAAGGTTGCAAGCCACTCAGGTAAGTCTCCCCCACCTCCCCAGCCTTTCTTTTGCTCGCACACATGCACCATGCCCTCCTTTTCCCCTTTGCTCACATGCACACACCCACCAGTGCCATCCTACTCTGGGCCTCCCTGTGCTTACAGACACCTTTATGCCCACCAGCATCCTCCTTCCCAGGCCTCCCTACACTTATACGCACCCTGCACCCCCCTTCCCAGGCCTCTCTGCACTTGCACATACCCACACACCCACCAGTCCCCTCCTTCCTGGGCCTCCCTACACTCACAGTCATTCATGTACCCACTAGCACCCTCCTTCCCTGGACCTTTTTGTAACTTTTTAAAAAAGATTTCTCTTGTGTTTTCACACTTTTTTAGTTTTTTTCCTCTTTGTAGTTTTTTGTTTTTCTGTAGTTTTTATCTTTGTTTGAAATCTAATAAAATTCTTATTTAAAAAATGGAACAGCTCATCTGAAACTAAGTCTCTTTGTAAGCAGAAGTTATTTAAAGTGAGGCTTTTGCAATTTTCTTCAGCTGGCCAGTTTTTCCTAGTTGTGATTCTGGAAGCTCTAGTTTAAAACCTTTATTTATTTTTTTTCAATAGATAGTACTGAGCAGTACAAGACCCAACTTTTGATCTTGTTTGTGCTCTTCAGAAATATGGGCTCTTCTCCCTGCAAATGTGCTATGACAATGCTTAATCTGCAGGAAGGTAGATTTATATGATGTGAGGGACCTAGTGTGCTAATTTTAACCTGTAAAACTTCACATGGCTTAGTGTGTGCATGCATACAGGACTGCATCCCCAGAGAATAGAATTAGCCCATTTTGTGAGTTCATTTTCTGAAGGGATGCTTAGAGGCCTTACTCCATGTGAAATTAAGGTGTTAGGTGAGTTGGGACAGTTCTTGCTGGTAGCTCCAATATTTTGTATCAGTTTATTACCCGATGTTTGTTTGCCCCCAACCTACTCATTTTCCACAAAGCTGTAAAACCATTTATAATCCATAGATCTGTGGATTCATTTATGAAATTATATGCTGCCTCAATCACTGCGGTAATGAGACAGCTTGAGTTAATTGTACTAGTTATTTTTATTTAACTGGATTTTATGGATGTGTGTATGGGAATTTTTGAAATGTATCCTATATTGTAAACCACATGGACTTTTTCTGGATTGGGGCAGTACACAATTTTTAAAAAAATAAATAATATATATTTTATTATACACTGTCTTTATCTTTATACAGCATTCTCTTTTTATCTATTTATGAATATCATTTTTATGAAGTATGGTGTAATTCTATCCTTATCAATATATATATATGGATTGGTGGGCACATTTGGAATTTTGAGAATTTGTTGTGGATGCTATTACGAAGTGGCCATTGGTTAAGAGGAGAGCTAGAGTATAAATAAAATGATATAACAAGTTATGAAGTACTTACTTACCAGAATGCTACTTCCCAGTTCGTCTGCTCTTCCAACTGTAGATGCACTGTACAATGAGAAGAAAAACAGTTTTTATTATAAATATTTATTTATTTATCCAATTTGTCCCCGCCCATCTCCTCCCTTTGGGGGACTCTGGGCAGTTTACAGCAATCAATTAAAACAATCATAAAATCCACAATATAAAATTACAATAAAAAATAATATATACAATATACAATAATATAAACAAGAGTAAAAAATAAAAAAATAGGTATTTTATTATAAATACCTATATTTATTCTCCTGTCATTTCAGATAAATCCTTTATCAAGAAGAACAGTAGACAAACTTGTTATAAGACATGTTACTAAATGCTCTTAAAATTTTAGTAATATTTTACAAAGATGACTCTTGCTTATCATATGTAATCACTATATAAGTAATACTGTTTCAGTATTGCCAGTGCACTTAAAAACTCTTTAGTATTGAAATACCAGATATCTTACTTCTTATTTATTTATTCTTATTTATTTATTATGCAAAATGCTAAATGTTTTCTATTCATAAATGTTATTGTTTGATGTACTGGGTCAGGTGCTATTGGAGGTGTTCACTGGCTCAGGCCAGGAGTCGGAGACCCCAGATTTTAGTTTGGAGAGAATTGAAGGATCCCAATAAATGCAGACCAATTCAGTAGTAGAAAAGATTTAGAGTTCAAAATCTTAAAAAGAAAAATGTCAGCATATTGTTTCATTCTCCTCCTCTGGCACATAAACTCAAAAAATAATTTATAAACTTTTGATTTGGCCATATATTTTGCTGAGTAAGGACATTCCACCCCTGATATCTGAACTGCTGATTCTTTCATGTGGTAAGGCAGATTTGTGCCTGAACTCTTCTTTTTAGACATTAGAATCTAGTGGGAAATACCTCCATCTTCTATGTCACATCTGTGAAATTATGATAACCGTACAGGTCTCTGGATAGCAACATTCTTAGTGTGGTGGTATAAAAACTGCTTGTAATCTTCTCTATAAATGAAAGGACCAAAGCTTTGTGTCCTGATTGCTTTAGTGAAAAGAGCAAAATTAATTTTAAGATGGTGGCCTGTTTTTTAGGGCTTGACTTCCTTTTGGGCCCAGACATGTAATTCTGGAGAACGGTGAGATGGCACAGTGATAAAACTACACAGTTTGCCACCTCTTGTATCACAGAATATTCTTCTTGCAAGCAGTTTTGTTTCAGGGCTTTTCCATTGCTAGCTTCTACTTCCTGCTACTCTGGATACCAGTAGTTGTACTTCATTTTTGAAGTTATCCTGGGTTTTGGAAATGGTACATTAGGTAGCTCTTAATTCAGAGGAACTCATTGTACAGGTAGTCCTTGTCCTCATTTAGCAACCACAATTGGGACCAGCAACTTGGTCATTAAGTGACCTTGCTAAGTGTAAAATCACATGACCACAATTGTGCTTATGATTTTCCTCCAGCTTTTTCCCCCATTTCCCCACCTTTTGGAATGCCCGGTGCTAGGATAATTAGCAAGAAGGAAATTAATGTTTGTATTTACTTTCTTTGGAGAGGAAGGGATTACAAGAGAGTAAGCAGGCACACAATGGGGAATACACATTGAAAGGAATGTGCTGGTGCTGGCTGTTTGCCTAGTGCTCTTGGGGCTGGAAGCCATGAGTATGCTAGGTAAACAACCGGTGTATTCTCCGTTGAGTGCCTGCTTAACTCTCTTGTAATCCCTTCCTCTCCAATCTCTACATTCTGCGAGGTGGGGGAGAGAAAAAAAAGTGGGTCAGGCACAGGAGAGATTGCCTAAAGAGATTGCTTGATTAGGCAATCTCTCCTGTGCCTGACCAAGTTTTTATTCTCCGCCCCTCTTGCAGAGCAGAGAGATTGCTTAAACAAGTGATCTCTTCCTCTCCAATCTCTCCTCTCTGCAAGGGGAGGAAATGGGTCAGGCACAGGACAACACTTAATAACTGACTATAATGGCAATCATGTGACTGAGGGGCACTGCTAAGGTTGTAAATGCGCACCTTAGTCGCAAAGCTATTTTTCCATCACTGTCATAACTTCGGTGTGTGAGGCAGTTGGTAAGCGTGGTCTACTTACAGTTTGCTGATTTCTAGGCCAGCACCTTAACCACTACACCAAACAATACCTTTAGGTTTAAAAGTGCCTTTCAAGGAACATCTTAACAGATATGGCAGATGTCATCCTAAATAAGTGCAATCTTCAGATAAGAGTGGAATAAAGTAGTAGCACTTAAAAGTGCATTACTTAGTAGTTCCAATTAATCAGGAAACAATAAATAACTGTGTAGAGCTTGCAGAATAAGAAGCATGGAATATTGTTCCAAATGCTTGTAAAAAAATATCTGTAATACCTGAACAATCCATGATAAAACTAAAAAAAACACACACACTGATCATTGTTTCTGCAGCATAATGGTGCAGGCAAGAAGCTGAGAGAGACAAAAATAAATAGAACTATTTCAATTAAAAAAAAATTTATAAAACAGCTGGTCTATGCTCAAGGTTTTTCTTTATGGATCAAAAGCTGATCCTCAGGAATGTATTTTACAGACTTCCATTAGAGTTTGAATATGAGCCCACAAATGAGTTGAAGCTGATAATTCTACTTTTTTATTACTGGTTTTGGATATAGTTTTCACATTTTTAAAGCCATCTAATGGAATCCAGAAAGGGTTCTATGTAACACCGCATCAATTAGAATTTCCCCAGTTGGTATAATCTGCTTCTTTTTATTGAGAAAGATTCTGTATTTGAATTAATTTATGTCACCTTACTCAAACAGTTGTATTTTTACATGTAGGTTGCTATACTTGCTTCAGCAAGAAAACTCTAGCACTGAGCTAAAAACGGAATGTGCAGTGGTGCTTGGAAGCCTTGCAATGGGTACAGAAAATAATGTTAAATCTCTACTGGACTGCCATATCATACCAGCCTTATTGCAAGGTACCCAATCTTTCATTATTGTGTTTGTTTCTTGAGTGCAGAGTTTGTGAGAACTGAAAAAGAATCTAAACTTGTATTTACAGGGTTACTGTCACCAGATCTTAAATTCATTGAAGCTTGCCTCAGGTGTCTTCGTACTATTTTCACCAGCCCTGTCACTCCTGAAGAATTATTGTATACAGTAAGTTACAGGCAATAACTGATCCTCTGAGTCGTCATACAAGTTAATACATGTAGGTGTTATTTCATGTGTGTTCCTGAGAGAATTTAGAACCATTGAAATTAGAACTGTTGCAATTTATTCAAGCTAGAACTCATTCATAGTCATAAAAACACTACACATGACAACATATGTTGGCTGGAAGAGAATTGGATTCACAAAATAATTGGAATTAAAAACCAGAAAACTATCACTTAAGATAATAGTGTTCATTGGGATGCTTACGGTATGTAACTTCAAGAGTTTTATATATTGCATTTCAAGATATAAAAGCAAGTTAATCAGACTTAGGTACTTTTCTGAGAATCACATACTACTACTGTCATCTGTTGTGGGAGAAGCAAATAAAACTTTATTTTAATTCCCCCTTTGCGGATGTGTGAATAATATTCATTATATTGATTTCAGTGGGGATTAATGATTTAAAAGCTTAATAGTAAAAACTAATATACTTTTGGAAAAATCCACATGTTGTAAAAATAATGTTAGAATTATTAAAAATCTTGTTACTTTATATGAGGCTTCCATTGTCCTCACAGTAAAAGTGGTCACTTGCATCTCTCTGATCAGCGGATTAGCTGGCCCAGTGTAGGAAGGTGAACCACATGGGGCATCCAGCGTGGTCTTAGAGTTTTATGCTGTGAAATGCTCCCAGTGCCTTATATATTTAGCATAAATTAGCAAATTTTGTATTTCTTATTTTGTACTCCAAGTACATGCTAGCTTTCTTGTATTTCGTAATAAATACACTTTAATTTGGAACTAAGACTTTAGAATGAGTTTCTGAAAATCCTAAGGGGAAGTTGTTCAACTGATTTTAGCTGACTGAAGGCAGATCATGAAGAGTTAGGATATAGGAAGTAAAAAGGGATTGGAGGTTCTGGATCTTTCTTTCCCTTCCTTCCCCACCTGTTCTGTATATTCCCTGTACACCTTCCCTTCCCCAGGTGTTGCATATTCCTGCTGGCCAGATCGTCTCCTGATCTCCACTGTGCCTCCCATTTTCTTTCCTCTGCCACTCCTCAGCCACTAGTGTGTTTGGCTTTTCTCCCTTATCCCCCAACCACTTCTTCCTGGACCAAAACATCCCTGTTTACTTCTGTGTATGGAACCTGAAAGTCTGTCTTGTGCAGAGTGGTTCATGCATGGAACGTTTTGCACATCCTTAATTATTATAGTCACTGGTGGGCTATGCTTGGCTTTCTGGGTCATTACTTACATAGTTTATGAAGAGAATAAGTTTTTGAGTTATTTTGCTTCAACATTTTACAGAATTCTTTTATTTTCTGAGAAGCCATTGTAATAGATTAGCAATGAAAATTGAGATTAAGCTCCTTAAAGCAGAAAGCTGTTTCAAGTTCATTCATGATATACTCTGTATATTGATAAGTGATGCATGTAATATTAAATAGAAATTGTGCAGACAAGTCTTAGTAATGAATGTAATAGAATGCATATTTATTTTTCTTTTAAGAAATAATAGAGGCCCCTCATGTTTTTGCTGACTTCTAAATTTTTAGCGGGTGTTACGCATTTTTGTTTCCAAATATTCCTAAGCGGTGCAGAAGGTATATAAAAACCATTCTTAAGGAAGGTTGAAAGTATCAGTTTTCTGAGAATTCAGGGTATCTTGTGATGCTACTTAGATTACGTTCTTAAATTGTCAGAGCTCTATAGCTTTCCAAAATCTTTGGTTATATTGTGTGTTAATTAATGGTCTTGTTTGCAGTCCTCAAACTTCGCTTCCTTCTGAACCACAATATAGAATAAAACATTGTACCAAGTTCTTGAAGTAGATATATCAGTGATTGCTTCTGTTTAAATGTTTCATTTAAATATTCACTTTTCTGACTTTCTAGGATGTTACAGTTATTCCCCACCTCATGGCACTGCTCAGTAGGTCTCGATATACTCAAGAATATGTATGTCAGATCTTCTCACATTGCTGCAAAGTAAGAAATTATCATGAATGTTCTTCCCATATCAACGTGTTTATTTGCTTTCAAAATATTGTTTTACAAGTATTTTAAACATTTTTTCTCTTTGATTCATCATGTTAATCTCATCCGTGTATGGTCTAGTTGGTGTACATACAGTGAATGTATACACAGATATTTTCCTGAAATTTTTCAAAAGCCTTAAATCTTGTTCCCATATTTTAAACTATTCTGTTTTATGTTATACTTGAGGCTGTTCTGAGTTTTTTTAACTCTAGAAACATTATTTGCATGTTCCCCATTCTCTTGACTTTGGCACAGCATTAATAAATGTGAGCACTTGCTTTTCTTAAAAGATCTATAAAGATTTTATAGAATAACATAATCCCCCTATGACAGAGGGGGATTGCTAAGTCTACCCTGATCCTTCATTTTCCCTTTCATGGGAGATTGGTGAAAGCTTTGATATGGTGTTCTATGGATTTGGCCCCTGGAATGAATTTGTCAAGACTTAAATGATTAATGCTTTACAGTGATAAAAGTGAATTTATGAACAGGTTCAAAAATCCAGAGATTTCAGACTTGCAGTTCTATATACATTCTAGAAGAAACATTAATAAAACCACAGTTTTCAAGAAAGGGAGACAAGAAGAAGTATTCAGATAGCAGTCTCATAGCTGTAACCTGAAATGGTATCATTGGAAAAGAATGTTGTTACCTATTCTGTTTCTTTGTAATTGTAATAATCAATGTTGTAATAGCATTGGTCTGCATTTGTGTAAATAGTACCTAAACTGATGCATATATTACAAAGCAGGAATAAACTGTAGCAGCTGATGTTGGATTAGAAAAAGTTGTAAATGATTATTTTGTCTAGGAATTTTTTTTTAGTTACTCCACAAGTAAAAAAGGTAAATCTTTTTCTATACCATCAACAGTTTAGTAAAGAGCACTTCTTGAAGTCAAGTGGCTTCCAACTATAGCATGAATTCAGTATTATATTGTAATATAAATACAATAATTATACTGATTAGAAAATATTTAAGTAAGTATCAGCTTTTGTGGAATACATTAGATTTTGAACCCTGAATTAAAATTTTCTGAAGGGTATATTTAATACAGATAGTGTTAACAGAAACTAAAGGAAGTAGTGAAGAAGTTATGTTGATTTTTTTTAAGTTTCTACAACCATTGTTAAAATTATGGTGAAAGAATATTAGCCACTTTACTAACTTACAGTGCACTAGGGCAAAGTTAAAACTTCCTACTTTTCTTTTCCTTGCTAAAAAACCCTGCCCTCCTAAATTTCTAAAATAGTTTCAGTCAGTATATTTCGACAGATTGGGAGTCAGCTGATAATGAACTGTAATAATAATACTTGACATTTATTTAGCATTTAGAGTCTTCAAAGTATTTCATTGATCTCGAGACGTGAGGGAGAGATTTTAAAAACAGATATATCGGTATTATTTCTATATTACAAGCAGTGGACTAAGATTAAGGAATAGTTTGCCTAAGATTACCAAGAGAATTCGTTTATTTACTGGATCCCTGAGGTCCACAAGTTGGAAGCAAGTGAAAACAGTGGCTTACAGGAACAGGGCTAACTATGTATTGTATTGCCCACAATGGAATATATACAGATACAAACCAATATCTTAATAGTACATGTAATAGATCAAGTATTATAGCTCAAATGGCTCCATGGCAAAGGATTTTTTTGTTCTTTATTTTCAGTTTTACTGCAAATACTCAAGATTTGCAGAATCTTGAGAGCACAAAATACATACCAAACTGAATGCCAGTATGCTGCATATCACGCAGGGATCTGTCAGTTAATTCAGTCTTCCTTTCCCCATTCTTGACCTCAAGAGTTTATGACAAAAATGAAGGTAGACCAGGGGCTATATGGTTCCCAGCTTCGTTTTATAACCATTGTGCTTATTACCATGTTTTTATTTATATGCCCTTTTCTAAACAAATATATTTATGTCTTGTGTATTGAACTGTAATTGCTCAATGCACAATAGGATTCAATATGGTCCATAATCTAAAATATGAGGAACAGATTGGCTTCATAAATCATTGCATTATATTTGGAAGAGCTCATTGGAGGGAGGGGAGGGAGTAGACTCACCATGGCTAAATAAGCTTCAAGTTTGAAAAAGAAAGACAAAATTATACTTGACTTTAATTTTATATCTTTTAATATCTGTTCTTCAGCTCCGACACTGGCATAGCTGCGGCTTTAAATCCTCGCCTCAGCCACTTCTATGTGCCAATGTAAGTTTTTTTCCTACAATGTGGTATATTAATTGCATTTTTAATTATAACATTTGTCAGTGATAGTAGCTGAAGTCTCAAAAGTCCACGTTCTTTTCAGATGTTGTTATGCTGGTTGTATGTAGCTTAATATCTTATTTTTACTTGAATCAGAATATATGTATACATTTTATTGGCAAATTGTAACATTTTTAGAGCTCTCTTCTGATATAAAAATGAAAGGATTAAGGTGAAACAATATTGAATAATGACTTAAGAGAAGCTATCTGTAGTATGAGTGTCAAAATATACTAGAAGGACACCAAAAAACCACAGACCGAACGAAGACTTTCCAACTTTCACCTTTCTACAGGCAGTCACAATAAGATGTTAGGGGTTTTAAGTTGAGCATACATTATAACTGGTTCATAATAAAGATAATTTATTATGTCATGTTTAGTTGAAACTAACAGCAGATTAGAAGAGAAAGGGAAGAGACATCTGCTTGTTCACCGGCTAAAGGAAAACACCATGAACAGAAAGCAAAGCTAGGCAGTAAAATCTGGCATGTATTATCTCATTAGTTAATAAGATAGAACTGAAATGTATTAATCTTTTTTGTGGCTGTTGGTGACATTATTTAGAACAGTGACTACTCTGGTCTTAACATTATCAAGATGCTTCTAAAATCATAACATTGTCAAAAAGATAATAAAGTTTTGAGTAGGTTTTACACAGTAAATAAATATTTAATCTTTTCTTTAATATCACTGAAACCTAGTTTTTTTGGGATACAAATATATTTGACTAGCACTAATTTGGTATAGCTTTTATTACTCATATTCAGTTTTATTTGGAAAAAGTATACATAGTTAAAGGGAGGCTTTTTTGTGTGATTAGGACAGAAAAGACTTTTTGTCCCTTCATAAAGAATTAAGATTCAGAGTCTGATAAATTCAGAGATATGGAGCCGACAAGTCAAATAAAGATCAACAGGAAACTCATATGGGAAATAACACAATAAAAATTGTAACTTGGCAAATATGGTCAGAGCAGCATAAAAAAAACTTACTGGAATTGCATTTCTTTTGGTTTATGATTGCTTTTTTATAGTTAAAGATGCAAATAGAATGAAAAAATATAGTAGCAAATTAAAAATACCTAGTATCCTGAGTTTTTTGCATGTCATTTTAGATTCTTGTGGTTGCTTTGTAAGATTCTTTTGTTTTAACACCTTTCAATTTTAGCTACTTTAAGCTTTTAATGTAAAAAGAAATATGCAACAATAAATGTCCACACTTCCTATCCTTCTACCTGTTAGATTTATATCTCACCTTTTGTTTTGGAGCTCAAAGCAATATACATAGCACTTCTTCCCTTTTTTCCACACAACATCCATGTAAGGTGGGTTGGGCTGAGAGTGACTGGCCCGAAGTCTCTCAGAGAGCTCCTGTGGCTCAGGTTAGACTTGAACTTGTGTCACCCTAGTGCCAGTCTGATACCTTAAGCATTATGCCCCACTGGCCACCAGTGATCCTGTGAACTGATAACTGGGTCATCAGTTGAAAATGGTGGTCTTTTCCTCTGCATTCCCCAAAGTCCATGTTGTACATCCTTAGCCTCATGCTTTCTTGTGCACACTTCCTTCAATCAGCAGCCAAATGTTGCTGAAAATACTGTTAGTGTGTCTTGAAATATATTTCTTCTAAGGTTGCATCCTATATGTACCTTTCTTATTGAATCTCATACCCATGCAAAATGTTAATTTATATTGCGCAAAATACTTAATAATGTTCTATTCAAATTGAATTGCCATTTGGTGGTCATGGGGAGCTGCAATTTTGCATTTCAGATTCAATTGTTCAGTGTCATTCACAAGAATCTCACTGCTATAAAAATTAGGAGCTTCCACTTTAAATATGGAGTGTATTTGACAAGTATACTTGTTTAAAAGCACATATAAAATAGCCAAAAATAGTTACAGATAACATTTGTATTGGAGTTGGTACGATTACTTCTCTCTTGAGATATATAAGAAACCCTTGGACTTTTCATCTTAAATGTATAAATATGCTCCTCCAAGATCTTCTTTATTTTCTACTCATAAAATATATAATTCCCCTGGATGAAATGGGCTGTTAGATACCAGAGTCTCTTTTACAGTATCCTGTAGCCATATTTTCAAGACCCAAAGTAGAGAAAAGTGAGTTTCATTTCTAAACAGCTCCTAATTTTTCATTTTGAAAGTATCCCAATGGACACTTAGTAAAAGGACAATAATCATTTGATTTTTGGCAACATATAGTTAATTGTCTACAGATCAATATTCAGGGTAACCCAGTATTACCATTTTTACAGCATGCAGCTTGTCTGTATGTTCTTTCCTTTCTTTCTATCAAAATAGCAACCTCTTCCTCAGTGCTACAATTCTTGCAGTAAGTACCACCTGCAAGTTTGGTGCTACTTCTCTTCCAAGTCCTACTTGGAGGGAAGAACACTTTTCCTCTAGATTGAGGTAAAAAGAAAAAGTTAACTTAACTGACACCTCCACCTCCCAATGACTGCTGTTTAAAGAACAAAAAAATGTAGAACAAAAGAGCAAGCAATGCACTTTATGACTTACACACTTTTGTAAAATTTTGACTTATTTTTTAAAATTGCTGTCAAGCAGTGAAGTTGAAGTGGTATAATGAGAATCCAGTTCTAATATTTATTTGAAATGAATGACATTAGACATTGAAAGCTATAAGCCGGCAAGTAAGCAGTATAAAGTAAAATAATTATGTTTTCGTTTACAGTAAGTTTAAAGAGCGGTGGCTTATTTTTTTAATAGGGTCCAGACCATCAGACAGTGCTGTTTAATCATGGAGCAGTGCAGAATATTGCTCATCTGTTAACTTCTGCATCTTATAAAGTAAGCCAGTAATATAATCTGTATTCTATAAACTAAGCTACTATTTTAAAATCTTGGTGCAATATTACTGGCAGAGTAATAAGTGTAAGTTACTATGGCTCTTTTCTGATGAGAAAGGAACTGCATGTATTTTTCATTTAGGCTTGGCTATATATGTACAGATGTGAAAGAGACCTTATTTCTTGTAGAGCAATATTGAAAAAGTAAGTTTCATATTCTTCTTATAAAGGATTTTTTTTCTGATGGGTATGGTGGCAGATGCATATATGAGGTAAGAGACAACAAGAATGTTTGGAGGAAAATACTGTTAAGAAAGTTAACTTTCTATGAAGGTGGCATCTGCCAGGGAACATTGTAGACATTATATACTTATTATAACATAATAATAGGTGTTTGGTATCCAGCATGCCAAAATCAAAACAAATTTAGTGCATGAGGGTAATTACAGTGAAATTCAGTCAAGCCATTAATACTGTATATGAAGTTGAATGAAATGGATAGAATTAATAATTACCAATAGCTTTAATACTGTTTTGTTATCTGGAGTATTAAAAAGAATTAAGTTTTAAAAAAATCCTCTAGATAAAGTTAGGGAACTATAATTACAATATTTAGCTGTGGGAAGAGGACTGAAAGTAAATATTTGTCACAAAATGTTTTGGGACTCTGTAGAAAAGGAATTTGATCTATGTTCTGTAGTTTTGAACATCCACTTTTCCCAAATCAGGATGCATAAAAACAAGTTTCAGTCACCTTAGAAAATGCACAGCGATTTGGGCAATAAGTCACATCCCTTTGGGAAGTTTGCTTTCACACTTTTGAAAAGTACTCTTTAGTCTTTTGAGTATTTAAAATATTTTTGATGAGTTTTTAAATTAGTTTCACTTGACTTATAGTTCTTAAAACAAGAGAGTGCTTTCATTGTAATTAACATAAATGCTGTATATTTGTACAGGTTCGAATGCAAGCATTGAAATGTTTTGCAGTTCTAGCCTTTGAAAACCCCCAGATTTCAATGACTCTTGTAAATGGTAGGTTTCTGAGGTCAGTATGGGTGTTCATTAAATAATTACAGTTTAACTATTTCTTGAAACATATTTTCCCTTTGTTTTTCAGTGTTGATCGATGGAGAACTATTACCACAGATATTTGTGAAGATGTTACAAAGGGACAAGCCCATTGAAATGCAGCTCACATCAGCCAAATGGTAATCCTTAGGATGTAGGAAAAATGCTAAATGTTTATTTATATGTATTTTATAATATAATGGCTCCCATGTAATTATGGGTGCATCATATCAACCCCAGCAAAATTATACTATCTTAATCTAATATCTCAGTCACCAGTATTAATGGTAGGCAATTAATGGTATTTTTGGTAGGCAATCCTTTTAGGACAGTGAACACATTTGGACTTTTGCAGACATTTGGGAGGCATTTTCACAGAATGACAGCCATATTAGCTATGACCAATCATAAAACAGGCATTTACTAGGAGGAGGACAGGAGAGAGAGTACTCCTTGTCATTATATCTTGCTCCCTCATTCTCCATCTAAGATGTTTTTATCAAATTAGCCTGCATTTGTCTTCTATTTAGGAAGATAGGTGTGTTTCCAAACAAAGCACAGGGCTGCAGCCAGCCACTATTTAGCCACTATTTTAATTTTCTAAGAACCTTACCTGAGTTATATATATTTGATGACTTAATATTAATTTATTGAATTATGGAAAGAAATGTGAACTTGTTTTATGGTGCCCCATCACATGAAGTCTAAGAAAGGAGGGATTTCTTTAATTAATTAACTTTATTTTTATATTGCTATACTTGACACGAATTTGTGGTGGTGTACAATAAATACCACAGATGGGTGTTGTGTTTGCCTTGGTGTGAGGTCCACTTGTAATTGTCAAAGCATACACAGCCATAATGCTTTCCATGCTTTAGGTCCTAGATTGCTCTCATTAAAAGAACAGATGATGCTCAAAGTACATAATACTATGATACTGTTGCCCCGTGAACAAATTTTAGTATCATAACAAAATCAAAACTATACTGTAGATGTAGTATACTGAAATCAGTAATCATGTTATTTTGATATTTCATTATAGCCTTACGTACATGTGCAGAGCTGGAGCAGTCCGCACTGACGATACCTGCATTGTGTTAAAGGTAAGTGGGTGAATCACATTGATAGTATTTAAAACAATTACCTCAAAACAAATAGTGGAATGACTTTATTGCTGAAAACAGGATGTTTAGTAGAGTCAGAAAATAGGTAATAAAACTGTTCCTATTTGATTTTATTAGCAACACTATTTCAGTTGTATGCTTTGTATACCACCCTGAGTCTGTGTAGAATGTGGTTTTCTTTTCACTCTGAGTTTGTGTTTTTCTTTGTTAAATACACAGATTGAGATTTTAGTTAGACGTCCAGTTTTGTATTTTTCTTTTTAAGTCTATTTGCTCTAGATTATGAAGTAATATGCAACTTAAAACACCTGTCAGATTTGTGGCTTAAAACAGAAAAAAAAAATCATTTCTACAAATTAGTCTGAGATCTACCTTTGAACAATATAGAAACAGATATAGATTGTTTTTTGGAGTTATGAGGTGTCAGTACATGTTGATTACTTGGGAAGTGATAGTCTATCACATTGAACACAATAAAGGTAATTTTTCTAGATTCATGAAAATGCCCTTTTTTTATGACTCATTATTGTACAGAGCAAAGAAAGATGATTGCCCTCATGGACATATGATGACAGCCATGTTTTTCTCCGTACATTTCAGTAGTACATAATTTGCTTCAGTTATCTTCTTTTCCCCTTTCCCAATGTTTTAACATTAGTAGCAGCAGCAACAGCAGCTATTCTTTCCATTTATCCCAAACAAGAACAATATAAGGGCTGAACTTCCAGAGGGAGAAACAGCAGACTGAAAACAGCTCTGTGAAAAGCGGAGCCAACAACCGTGGCAGAATGAAGAGCCGGCGAGTAGACTGGCTCTTCGAAACCTCTCTGGACAAGGAGAGGACTCATCCACAAGTGTTCCAAACAGGTGCTCCTTGTGAGGAGACGGCAAGATAGTGGTCTCCAGCGGGACCACTAGAACTCTGGGAGAGTAGCCAACTTGCTCAAACCATGGTCAGTGCCTTTGAAAGGACACTAAGTTAGCATACTTCCTTTTCTAATCACTTTTAAAATTGCTTGTTAACTGCTTTTCAGCTATTAGGAACCTTTGGATCAACAGGTTTTACAGCACCTGGTGAGTTTCCTTCAATCCTTAGCAAAAGAAAGTTTTAACTACAAGTTTAAGAATTTAAGAAAATATTTTTTGGAATAAACAGCAAAATGGTGATTAACATTTTGATTTTAGAAAGTTACAAATTTGAATTTTGGAATTAATTATAAAGAATCCTTCCCATGGGAAAATGCTTCTGTTTTGAATTCTTTTTTAAAAAACCCATAATAAGATACAATTTTAAAAATTGGACACTAGAAGGAACTGAAGATTACAGTTAAAGGACAAAAACACAAACTTCACTTGAAGTTACAGAATGAAGCAAAATATTCTAACATTACACATACTGAAAAATGAACTCAAAAGTTAATGGTATCAGCAGAGGTATCTGCCTCTATGGAGAAACTGTGTTATGGAGGAAGTACAAGTTTTACCTGACAAGATCGAGACAGAGTTGAAAGTGGATTTACAAATGACAGGGTACAAGAATGACATGGAAAAAGATCTTACACTGGACATACAAAAGAAATGGCTGATGCCTTAATAATTAAAAGGGATATACAAGCAATAAACCAAGAGAGCGACCTGGATAATTTTCCTACATTGGATTTACAAAAGGGGCTTGTTCAAGTTTTGAAGAATCTTGTGAGAAGAGACAAAGAAAAAATGAAAAGAAATCAAGTTCTAGGACATTATTTGAATGGACTAAATATTAAGATTGTTAGAAGTAAAAGGAAGGAATATAAAGTTGGTTTATTTGGGTAAGGTTAGATACCTTGTTATTTCTGGTAGCCTTTAATGGACTTTTGCTGACACAGGACTGAAATGATGATGCTTTATGGATTTGTTTATAAATAAGAGATGGGATATAGGAAGAAGAGATCATTTGTTGTATTTTAAGAGGAGGTGATAAGTTACTAATATTCATACTTCTTGTGATGAAGGTGGGAAGTCACTTCTTTATATATTTTTCTTTTTCTTTACTATATTTTCTTTCTTTTCTGTTTGTTTCTGTTTCTGTTTTTCTTCTTTCTTTTCTGCACCTTCTACTCTTCCTTTTTAATCTTTTTTTAGTTTTTTAAACTAAAACAGTATTTTTGCTGTTTTAATTATAATCTTTAAAAGAATTTTAAAGATAATCTTTAAAAAAATTACTGTTAGAAAAAAACAATATAAAGGCTGCTTAAGATTTGGTGTTGATTTCTCAGGGCAATGGTGTTGTGAATTGTACATTATTCTGTGGGTTAAATATCAGATAATTTTTTCCAGGGAAATGAACCCAGCAATTCTTCCCTTTCTTGAGATTTGAGGTATTCTTCTTGTTTGTGGTGGTGTGTATGTAATCCTAGGCACTGGACCTTTCTTAGAACTTAACTATGAAAAGAAATTCCTTCGTTTTGTGTACAAGGATTTATTCTTACCACATCTGATCTGGTTCATTTTTCCCCACAAAGCCATTGAATAACAAATGAACTGCATTATAGGCCAAATTGCCAGCCCTTGTGATTGTGGAATTATTGGCCAGAATTATTTCTGTTTTTGAAAATAGTTGGTGTTCAGTAATACTAAATTATTCTGCCTTTAAATCATGTTTATACAATCTAATAAATCTTGTTTAATGGAACTTAGACTCATGGCTTAATAATGTTCTGTGCAAGTTTCTTAGTTGCATAAAATCGCTTTGAATTTGTGATCATATAGCAAAAAAAATCAATTGTTGCTTTAAATTTTATTGTTTTACAAATATCTAGGTAGATTTGAGGACGTGTTTGATTAGGAAATGTCTTTTAAAAGACATATTTTTAGAAACAAATCTAACAGAAATTTAAGAAATTTGTAAATAACTAGTTAAAAAACTAATTTCAGATTTTGTAATTTCCAGACATTACCATGTTTGGCACGGATGTGTAGTAAAGAGAGACTATTAGAGGAGAGAGTAGATGGAGCAGAAACTCTGGCCTATTTGATTGAAGCAGATATTGAACTACAGAGAATCGCCAGTATTACTGACCACCTTATTGCAATGCTTGCAGACTACTTCAAATACCCCAGCTCAGTGAGTGCCATCACTGATATAAAAAGGGTAGGTTTATTATAAATTAAGTGTTTGTGTGTGTGTGAGAGAGAGATGATAACTTGGATTAATATATTTACTGCATATCTATATGGTTCTACAATCGTTGTTTGTAGACCCAAATGAAAATCTCACAGAATCTTCTGCAGAGACAATGTATGAATTAGCTTTTTAGCTATACATGCTATTTCTTTGCTCCTGACTGTGTGAGAAAACAAACTAGATGGGTTTGTTTTAATTTTTATAAATAACTCAAGGCGGGGAACATACCAAATACTCCTTCCTCCTCCTATTTTCCCCACAACAACAACCTGTGAGGTGAGCTGGGCTGAGAGAGAGGGACTGGCCCAAGGTCACCCAGCCGGCTTTCATGCCTAAGGCAGGACTAGAACTCCCAGTCTCCTGTTTTGTGCAGTCATCAACTTTGTTTTGTCTTGCTTCATCTAGTGTCCTCTCCTATTCAGGGTCTAACTTTAAGTCAGCTCAAGTTGGCTGTTTGTACAAGTGGGCGTGGCCCTGATTACTACATAGACAGAACACCACTACAAAATCCCAGGGTGTAGGCTAAACAGGAAAGCTGAAGAAAAAAATCTGGGAAAAAGGCAACAGCAAACAGTTTCTATATTGTTTCAAGAAAACTATATGGATGCATCCACTCAAGCACCAGGACTTGAGCTCAGTTTAAGGGAATTGGTAGGATTTGTAAGATTTAAATTGTTATAATTGAAGTGAACAGAAGTGAAGTTCTATCTGAAAACAGGCACAGAATAAAGTACCAGTTGAAAATTCTTAAAAGTGCTTCCTAATGTAAACACTTCAAGACTTAGCTGCTACTGTAGCTGTAACTCATTATGTGAAATACGTCTTTAAAAGTTTGCAATGTATTTTTATTTGTTTACATCACTCTCTATTCTAGTCAGAACTCAGAATGTATACAGTTGGATCAACATCCATGGGTTTGCAATTAAAAAAATGTGAATTTAATTATTTTTAATAGCTTGATCATGACTTAAAACATGCTCATGAATTGCGCCAGGCTGCATTCAAGCTCTATGCTGCACTTGGAGCAAATGATGAAGACATTCGAAAGAAGGTAAGTCTGAGAATTTATCAGTTAGTTTCCAGTACCTCAAAGCCAGGAAGTAACTTGGAGAATTTTGAAATGATAAAGTTGTTATCTCTTGGTAGTGCAGGTAGTCCTCGCTTACTGACTGTTCAGTGGCCGTTCGAAGTCTGAAAAAGACTTTTGACTGGTCCTCAAAGTTCCAGCCATCACGGCACCCCCATGGTAACAAGATCACAATCTGGGCACTTGGCAACTGGCTCACACTTACAACGGTTGCAGTGTCCCATGGTCACACGATCGCCATTTGTGACCTTCCCTGCCGGCTTCCCACAAGCAAAGTCAATGGGGAAGCTGGCAAAGAAGGTCGTACGTCACTCTGTTAAGTCACTTACACACTCCCCTGCCCAGCAGCAGCTGCCCCTGGCCTTCCGTGCTTGTGCCGTGCCTTACCTTACCTGCCTGCTGGCCTGCTTGCAAGCCACGTAGGACTCGCTTAATGAGAGCAATAGGGAGTGCTGGGATTGCCATCGCTAAGTGATGTGGCCATGTGATCACACTTTACGACCGCATTGCTTAGCGATCGAAATTCTGGACCCATTTACTGTTGTGAACCGAGGACTATATGTAATTTCCCATTCAGCCTCAAACACTATTTTTTTATTAGAATTTTACTAAGCTTGAAAAGAAAGATAAAAGCTACAAAAACAAAAAACAAAGAGAAGAAAAACTAAAAAGGTGTGAAAACTCAAAAGAAATTTTTTTTCGACATTACAAAAAGATGTGACTTCCGACTTTTAACAGGAAGGATATACAAAAATTTTCCATAATCAATCTCTTACTTTATATTAAACTAAAATCACATGATTTCTATAAATCATTCTCCTTTAGTACATTATAAAAATCACAAAATACACTTACTCCCTTCCCTTATATTAAAATAAAAAAAATCATATAAACTGCCTAAACGACTCCCCTCGCAAAAATAACACTTAATTTAACTTCCTACTACTGTTCTATACATTTCTGTCTACTATAATAAAAATCAAACTAAAAAGCACATAAATTGTCTGCCATTATAGTAAATAATGTTATTTGTTCAGTCGCCTCCGACTCTTCATGACTTCATGGACCAGCCCACGCCAGAGCTTCCTGTTGGTCGTCAACACCCCCAGCTCCCCCAGGGACGAGTCCATCACCTCTAGAATATCATCCATCCACCTTGCCCTTGGTCGGCCCCTCTTCCTTTTGCCCTCCACTCTCCCTAGCATCAGCATCTTCTCCAGGGTATCCTGTCTTCTCATTATGTGTCCAAAATATTTCAGTATTGCCTTTAATATAATTCCCTCAAGTGAGCAGTCTGGCTTTATTTCTTGGAGGATGGACTGGTTTGATCTTCTTGCAGTCCAAGGCACTCTCAGAATTTTCCTCCAACACCACAGTTCAAAAGCATCGATCTTCGTTCGCTCAGCCTTCCTTATGGTCCAGCTCTCACAGCCATATGTTACTACGGGGAACACCATTGCTTTAACTATGCGGACCTTTGTTGTCAGTATAGTAAATAATACAACAGTTTTAATAATCTTAATAAACCCAAAAAAGAGAAGCAATTCGAAACAATGACCTTAAATCAGATTCTTAAAACCATCCAAATAAACATTTTTATACCCTAATAATCTTAATCCATATCCTTAAAAACAAATAACATCAGTCAAACCCTAAAAGTGATCCAGATAAACATTCTTTAACCCTTATCCCGCTTCAAATAAACCAAAGCATTTACATATCCCCACAATGTGTTTTTAAGACCTTTTCTCTTAAAAACAAACAAACAACCCAACTACTTCCCTCAAAAATTCCAACATCTCTTCAGAAAACCTCCCATACATAATGACCCCTTCTTTTTATGGCAGTCAATTTCACTTATTTTTATTTATTAGTCAGATTTTGTTACTGCCCATCTCCCCGAAAAGAGGGACTCTGGGCGGTTTACAATAAAATTAATACTATAACAATAAACGTTAAAATCCCATAAAAATAAAAACAAGTTACAAATATAAAATACAATATAAATAAATATAGAATCCAAGTAGCTATAAAAATTCCAATCCGGTGGGAGGGGCTCTAAGGTGCGAGCCACCCTAAAGAATGACTTCCCACCTTCCCGCCCCAAGCAAGATGGCAAAACCAAGACTTCAGGGCCTTCCGGAAGGTCAGGAGTGAAGGGGCCTGCCTCACCTCCGAGGGCAAGATGTTCCAAAGGGCGGGGGCCACTGCAGAGAAGACCCGCTTCCTGGACCCCACTAGATGAAATTCTCTTACAGACGGGGTCCGTAACATGCCCTCTCTGCTTGATCAGGTGGGGCGGGTCAATGTTATGGGGATGAGACAGTCCCTCAGGTAACCTGGCCCCATGCCATATAGGGCTTTAAAAGTGATAACCAACACCTTGAATTGGACCCAGAAGCAAACTGGCACCTAGTGCAGTTCATGCAGTAAAGGTGTTTTACGTGCCGATCTAGGGGCACCAAGAATAGCCCGCGTAGCTGCATTCTGGACCAGCTGCAGCTTCTGGATACTCTTCAAGGGAAACCCCGTGTAGAGCGCATTGCAATAGTCTATATGGGAGATGACCAGGGCATGAGTGACTGTTCAGAGGGCTTCTTGCTCCAGGAATGGGTGTAACGGGCGCACAACATGAAGTTGAGCAAAGGCCCTCCTGGCCACGACTGCCACCTGCTCTTCAAGCAGAAGTTGTGAGTCCAGAAGAACCCCCAGATTATGCACCGGGTCTGTCTGGGGCAGCGTAACCCCATCCAGAACTAAAGATGACAATTTCCTTGAAAAAGAAGAGCTGTCAACCCACAGCCACTCTGTCTTACCAGGGTTCAGCTGAAGCCTGTTGTTCCCCATCCAGACCCCCACAGCCCCTAGGCACCAAGAAAGGGCAGTCACTGCATCTCTTACCTCACCCGGGATGGAGATGTATATTGGGTATCATCAGCATACTGCTGATGCAGATCCCTCTCTTTTTGCTTGCTGATCCCTTTCTTCATTAAATTTCTCCAACTCCACTATCAAATCTTCATCTATCATCTCAACAGAAATCCCAGTCTCATTCGTAAACATTTCTATCACTGTTGAATTCCTCAGTTTCATCCACTACATCCCCAATGAAATGACACATTTTAGAGCTCATATTTTCCATAATATCCTGACTGTCTTGTATAGAAACTTGATAGGAGTCAGAAAAGATCTGTTTAAAATCTTGATGGAAGTCAGAAAAAATCTGTTTAAAATCCTCCATGTCTCATGCAGTCTCACCCCCAGGAGCTTAACTAGCGAAAGTTGAAGATATGGAAAAGTTCCAAAGTATGTTCACACAGAGTGAAAGTGAGATAAGCAGACAGTTCCCATGGGAAAGTAGAAACAAAGCTGAAGGTTTAAATCAGCTGATTCAATGTGTAGGAAAATGCTAATATCTTCAAAGTTAATATCAAAATAAAGGAAGTAAATACAGGAAGACAATCCTTTATATTTGGAAGGAGAGCAAAATCCAAAACTTAAAAAAGATTTTTTTTTTAAAAAAAGTAATCCCAAAAATAACAATAAGCACCAAGAGAGCCAGCTTCTCCTTGCTGTAGAAAGCCTCTCTTAGGGTATGCATAATTAAAAAAATAAATAAATTTGGTGATATAGAAATGGTATAGCCAGTCTTAGTGTCCCTTGAAGGCAACAGCGTGGTTTGGAAAATGGTGCTGTCCCAGCCTCCCAGCTAGCTCTTACCAGTTGAATGTGAAGTGCTGTTTGCGATCTTCTGGCTTCAAGCAGCCATCTGGAGGACAGATGGGGTGGTTCCAGGTGTTTTCCTTCATCTGGAGAACACTCCTGGGCTTCAGGAAAACCCACCTGAGCCCCCCCCCAAATTGCTGCGTTGTCAGTTCCGCCCACTAAGCCCGCGGGCACAGCTGCTCGGTCCTCCATGTCCCCACCAGAAGTGAGCCTCAAACACTATTATCTTCCTGTCCACAGTCTTGGGATTACGGGAAACAGATCAGTAATTTTTCCTGCCTTGACTGAGTTCACGTCCTACAGAATTTGCTTCCCTTTCTTGGTTGTTCAGACTTCTGATATGCTGACCTTTTAGTTATTTAGATTAGTTTTGTTTAAATCTCTGCATATTAAACTAAGTATAAGAGTAGATGTTTCAATAGTTTAATATGCAGAGATATAAAGCTGTTATTTTTAGCAACTAACTAGCAATTTTGATGTTACTAGCATACCAAGGGATCATTCCAAAAGTTACTGGAATAATATCCTGCAAATAACTTCACTATGATATTCATTTATAGAGTAAAAGTGCTGTGCCACTCTTGTACAAGTTGTATAAAAGGGAATTATAGCACTCAGTGAAGATACAGAAAATAAGTTAAAAATTAGTGTATATAGCTTTGTCATTGAAGTGTATGCTTTGCTTATCACTAGTTTCAATAAAGTAATAATTGGTGACAAAGTAAGATATATGGATAAAGTGTTGCAATTTCCTAGTTAAAAAATACTAGGTTTAATTGAATTGCAGAAAATTAAATAACTTGGAGAATGCCTCTTAATAGGCACTGCCATTTTTGTTCAGGAAAACCTAATGTTGGGTTTTACTTTTAATATATAAATGTGCTTCATTGTCATAATATCACATAGACATGAAATTTCTTTTTAAAATGTGAAATTCAAATTTGACATGTTTACCAGTTAACATTGGTGCATATGCATACACAGTACATGGCATTAAAATAAACATACTAAATGTTCTGTTTTGTTCTGTAAAATCAGTTCTTCCAATAACTTGTTTGATAACTTTTTCTTTCAGATAATTGAAACAGAAAATATGATGGATCGGATTGTAAATGGCTTATCTGAGTCTAGCATCAAAGTGCGCTTAGCTGCAGTCAGGTATAAATTTACCTAGTGGGATTATTCTTACATTTGGTGTATTTAGTCTGACAATTGTTCACTTCCTTTATTAGGACATACAGTGATCTTAAATTATTTGAAATTATGACTTATCTTTAGCAGTAATTGTAATAATGATGAAACAGTCTGAATTCTCAGTTCTTAGTTCAGTTTCTCAGAAAGCTTATATGCAAAGCTATTTCTAAGGAAAAGAAGTATTTTGCAGCTTATACCTCATTTTTCTGAGCAGATGTTTGCACAGTTTGTCAAGATCTGTACAGCAACTACGAACAAGTTTCCAAGATCATGCTGTATGGAAACCCTTAATGAAGGTAAGCACATTGGGTGATTGATTATTCTGATATAAATTGCAGTGACAATATTATAGTACAATTTTGAGACTAGTTAAAGAAAAGTTATCTCTGTATCTAAAGATATCTCTCTAGTGATATAACTATTCATTTCAACTCACCTAAAATGTGATCTTTCTAAGATCTAGGAATAATGGAATATAATGCATTGGAATAAAAGGATGTTGTTGGATATAAAATGGTTTTAAAATAATGTGTA